>NW_005842897.1:514598-557151 GCF_000455745.1 Alligator sinensis | reverse complement strand
TCAGTTGAGTGGCATAAGGGGCAGAAGGACAGTCAGGCAGTGAGCAGGGTAGAGTTTATCTTAGGAAAAAGGAAGGCCAATGCACAGAGCAGGGATGACTGAACCCTGCTATAGGAAAGAGGGATTAGTTTAGGAAAGGTACGGGTAAGAGGAAAGGGACCTTCTTTTTAATGTGTAGAGTTATGTTGGGCACAAATCTTTGAATGAAACTGCCCTTTCTTTTTAAAAGAGACCCAACCCTTCTAAAAGCCTGGATCATTTCACCGAACAGGGAAAGATGAGACTTTTGTGATCAGTTCAGATATTTGCTGAACTGGTTTCTCTGTCCTTAATTGCAATTTCTCTTTTTAGGAGGTTGCAATTTATCTTGCAAAAGCAGCTTGAGCTGAAAGGTATTATTAAGAGTCTTTAACCATGTACAGGCCTGAGGGAGGGAAGCTCCAGACTCCTCGTACCTTCCAATAGAAGCACTTTGATACCCCACCCAGAGGCTGTGTCTGTACTACTCATTCAATAGAGGGAGCTAAACAGTTTTTATCAGAGATTTTCTTTGTCGTAATTAATTTTCAAAAAATTCAGATTATTTTAAATGTTGTTATCATTTGAAATTTTAAAATGTTGAGTAGATTGGAATTTTTTTAATGAATCAGATTGTTTCAAAATGAGTGTTTTGTGGCCAATTTAAAGCAAGATTTCATAGCTCGGGGATACCTGGAGAAACTGCATTAAAATAAACAATGGGGACCAGTCCGTGTACGGGACAAGCAGCATTGACGATGCCAGTAGGAGCCCTTTGATATCTAACTGGTGGGAACTTGCTGTACTTGCAAAAAGAACCAAAAACATTTTGATGATGATGATGATGTATTTTAAATAATAATTTGCACTTGTATTGATGGATATTACTTTAATTGACCTACTTGCAAAAAAAATAACATTTTGATGATGATGATGTATTTTAAATAATAATTTGCACTTGTATTGATGGATATTACTCTAATTGACCTACAAGAAATGTTTGTCTACTGTCTGCACCACAGCTCTTGGTATGCTAGAGTATAAACATGTAAAACTCCTCTACACAGGAAAAGTGTATGGATTCAAGTCACGTGGATCAGATTGCAGTGATTTAACTGAATCAGTTTTTAAAGTTATGTTGTTAAATTGGCTTCCTTTCTTCCTCATAAAGGATAAAACCTTCAGCTCCAAGCCCTTTTTTAAGAAATATTTCTAGCTGCTTCAGTAGAAGTTGGATCTGGCCTTTGGAGTCAAGCTCATCCAAATAAAACCTGAATTTCTCCCCAGATGTGGTAGTGCATCAGAGCCAACTACAGTGTTGTAATTTGCATGGCAGGAGGAGACAATTTATGCTTAATTATAAAATAATACAAGACAGGTGACAAAAGCGCCTACCGCCATTTAGGGAATTGAAGCTAACAACCTTCAGACATTTCTACAAAGGATTAATTGGACCAAAGTGATGAACAGTGAGTCGGGGTTTGCTGGAGGCTGCAAAATGATCTCATTTTGCTTAGGATGAGAAACTGATATTTCTGTGATGTGTGATCAATCCAGGTTTCTTTGCTATCTGATGCTGATGAGATTTTTTTCTTTTTTTCTTTTCAGATTTCCAGGTAGAGTATGGGTATTCACCACTCAACTGACAGCAGAGCTAAGAGCATCCCCTCATACTCGAATCTGAATTTCTGCTACAGGGAAGGGTTTCTTAAGACATTTTTGTTTCAGTTTATCTGCATGCTTAAGCATAATCGACGAGGTAGCCGTTTATCCACAAGGAACAGGCACAGCTCAGTTACTTCCTGACAGTCCCAGAACTGGGTGAGGAGGCCCGAACGCCAATTCTGTGACCAGCGTGGTGATGTTAATGGAATGAAAATTATCTCCAGTAATTCCTTTTTGGCATCTTAGCATGGGATTTCCCTCTGCTTGGCTGGTCCCAACCAAAGAGAAGGGTAGACACAGCCCTCTTCATTCTGGGGGTGCCCATTTTAAACAGTGAGCCCTGAATTCTCCTTTTTTGTCCGTGGCTGCCAATGTGGAATTGACCCTCCAGCCAAAAAGGTTGGGAAGTGGTCTTCTGCGATGCCATCACCATCGCTTCCCTGGAAGTAGGTGCTCTGCCCTTCTCCTCCAGGTTCCCACTGAAAATTGTTGCCAGTGCTTATTTTAATGAACGTCCACACTAGGCAGTTAGGACCCCAGCACAAATGGCCCTCCCCTGGGTTGGCATCTAGGCACTACCACAATGCAAATGTTAAATAATATTAATAAATAGTTTAAATACACAGACAGATGTATTATGCAGCATATCAAAGACTCTGCTTAGCAGCAAGAGGATGATCAAGTGTATTTACGTTATCCTCTTGCATTATCCTTAAAGTGTGGTTCTGCTCTGAACAGCAACTGTGTAGAAGTGGCACCTGTTTATACAATAGAGCTGTCTCTATGGGAATTCATAGTCAAATCCATTGGTTTTAATGATAAGAATAAACTGCTTCAACTTTTGGACATTAGCTCAGTGCACTTGCCCTGCCAGCATGTCAGATGCATGCTAGTCTTCCTGGTGCCTCTGCAGCAGAATTAACCATCATACCCCCAATTAAAGGACTAGTCAGGGAGTGCAGAGATGGACTTTGGTGGGAGTTTATTGAGGCCTAAAGTTTCAATCTTTTGTACCTGTACACAACCAAGGAAGGCTTGTGCAGGTGTCAGGAAGAGTATCATGGAGATGCAGGAGACTCAAATGTAAGGGAAGCTTTGTAATAGGGCTGACAAGGCTGTTCTTTCCATGCAAAATGGAAAGAACCCAGACCGACTTCCAGGTCCAGGTGGAGTTTCCACTGTCAACACTTGGAAGAAGAGACTGTTTACTGGTCAGCTGAGCCCATCTCAAGCAGTAGTTATTTATGAGGAAAAATTACTTAATGCAGAAATGCGTGGTGCCACTTTTTACAGTTGCTTTGTCAGAGCAAAGCGACACTAGCACTGTCCCAGTGACTAATGTATTTGCTATTTTGCTACTGAACAAGGGAATCTTTAAAGCCAAACATCCGGTGAAATTCAGCTCTCTACCTCCAACACCTTACAGGGTAAGACATGTAGGGAGTGGCTGTGACATTTGTAAGCAGCAAGCTAGTCCAGCAGCTTCAGAGTGTCCCAAAATGGGGTTATGTGGACTATGAGTTCAGATTTCAAGCTACACACCCACCGAAGAAGCATGCGCAGCTTTTGAGGCACAAGAGGTCCTGTCACTCTTAGGGACTTCTGGTGGGCTATGGACTGGTGTTGAAGGGCTCCACAGAGAGCTGTGTGTGATCCCATTTAGCTGGCACTACCTTATAGTCCATAAGGGAGGGAAACGAGCTGGGAGCTCCTACAGCTCACACTGGCAAAATGCTAAGCAATAGTAATGATGGCATTCTGTAGAGCAAGGTTAAACTTAAGGACCTAGGGGAGGTTTGAGGGTAAATTCACCTCTGTTTTCATCATTACATGAGTGCCTTTACCCTGTGTGTGTGTGCGTGTGTAACCTGTGTGTCTGATGTGTACCTGTATCCGATGCAGTCCCTCCCGGATGGTCATGTCCCTGGAATGAGAATGGACAGAGGAGTGTCTATGCCTAACATGTTGGAACCAAAGGCAAGTGCAGACATTATTCACTTTCCTTTGAGACAGTGAAGGTTTGACTATCATGCAGATGAGAGATCATAGAAAATGTCTTGACTCTCTGGTGTTTGCCTTTGCTACACCCCAGTCATTGCTTCTGCTTTTGCCAAACTTCTCCCTCTGCTCTGGTCCTTGCCTTGAGTAGCTATGCCTCCTGTCTGCACTGCGATAGGGCAAGCAGAGCCACAGGCCTTGACATGACAAAGGCTCTTCTAGAGATAAACCGAAGATGCTCAAAGTGTTTGAGCCATGCCACATGTAGCTGATCCTCTCTCCAGTGTAGCTGCCACCTTCCTAGAACCAAAAGAGTAGAAAACTACCATGCATAACCCTGGAGAGAGACAACTCCAGGTGGGCAGTTTCAGCTGTACTGAGGCAGTATCGGCCACAGATTATTCATGGGCAGGGAACACTAGCAGATTATTAAAGGCATTTAGGGATCTAGTGGGATTTTCAAAAGCAGGAGAGAGATCCTGCAAGGTCCTAACCTCCATCTTCATGTGCCCAAATACCTTCAAAATTTTGTCCCAACAGGTGTAGTTCTCGTGCTAACACCTTTTTGTACCCTTAGTACAAAGGGGCTTTAGTAGAAATGACCATCAGCCCTAAAAATAGGGTTTGATACTTGAGCTGTTACAGTGGGACAGGAGAAATCATTTACACACAAACCTTGTATGTATATAAATGTACACGTATATTCTGATGGTTTAGAAAGCAAGTCTCATCATCATGACTGCTAGGCCTCTGCTCAGTGCATTTCAGATGTCCATGAAGTATAATAAAGCGCAGTTATGCACATGAGGAGTTCATTTTCCTGACTAAGGGTAACGTGCGTGTCTGAAGTTCTCCCATTTTAAATAGCAGCTGCATGCAAAAGAGCTGAGTTCTAAGAATCTCTTTGTTCCAATTCCATTTAAATAAGAGAATGAGCCCAGAGGTGAATATGAAAATGTTATTTTCAAGAGCAGTTGAGAGACAGTGTCATGGGACTGCAGATGTACTGGACTGCCGTGAGCATGCCGCATATAATGAATGATTTGGCCTAGCTACCTGTCTAATTGGCAGAAGCATTGTGTGATCACCATGTGACTCCCATGTGACCCTTTGGCGTGCATCTACTTATCACACAAACATTTAGACTAATATATCTTCATCAAAACCTGGCTTTTCTCAATACAAATATGAAACACAGCCACTGCAACCGACTGTTTTAGTTACCATGTGTAGATTGCACACAGCTCATACCATAACTTGGATTTTCTGGTAAAACACAAAGGAAGCAAATAGTCTCAGTTTAGGTGTTCTCCTCTCAAAAATTGCAGAAAGAAAACTATTAGCACATAATATGAATTGTGGTTTATATAAATTAAATGGGAGTTGGGCCTCTCAGTACAGTTCTTCCCAAAAACACTTGGCACCATCCAGAATCAGCTCTGGCCAAAACTGGCATTAGCAGTAAGGTCTCAGTAAAAAAGGGCAAAGATTTAAGCAGCTATAAAGGTTGAACTGCACTCCCAGCCCTCCAAGTCATTGGGTGGCCACTCCTCCCAAACTCAGAGGGGAGAAGTCTTAGTCTTTCTGGGCTTGAGAAGTGAAGCTGTTGGGGGTTGCGTGTCTCTAGGGAAGCTTGTAAGGCTTCTGCCCATGCAGTCCATGCTCTGACAATCAGTAAAATACCTAAACTATCTCTACTGTATGGGCCTGATGCCTTTTAAGTGTGCAATGGTGCCTGGGCCCCCTGCTATAGACATGGCTCTATTGGGAGAAGAGGTTTTTTGCTGCTACTTACCCAGTTCCTGTGAATGGGAGAGTTTGACTTCTGCTAAAAGAGCTGAATTTAGACTGGAGGTGTTCCCATCATCGCTACATCAGCTACAGGTTGTGATCTTTCCACACCCCTGTCTGACAGTTTTGCCAGCTGAACTTCACAGTGCAAACAAGGGCTTAGCTCTCCAGTGCTGTTATTAATTCAGGCACTTTACATCAGCTTTTTAAATTTGCTCTTGGATGGGGGAAAAAAGAGATTCTTAGTACATTGGTTGAGAAAGAGTCATTACTGTACCATATTTCATGATACTCTACCGCTCTGGGTAAATGCATTTGGGACTGGAAAAACAGTACATGTTAACGATCAGAGCTGGGTCTGTATTCTCTGCATTCTTCCACTGCTGGCTTGCCTGTTTCTGCTGGTTTTACGACAGTCTTAAGGTTCAATATTTCTGCTTTTAGGTTGAAGAGCAGTTTTTGTAAACAAAAATTGCTTTTCCTGTTCTCAATAAATTATACCAGAATTTAACCCTGGATTTAGAAGCTTCGTTATACATGAAAATTTAAGTAAACTATATACAATCTAGCTTGGGGCCATTCTCATCTCCTCAGATGCTACTTATCCATTCTAATGATTTCTCAGATGCACTATAATTCCTTACTGCCACCAGTGCTGTTGCTGGACCTAGTCAACTTATTTAAAATGAATGTTTTTAAAGTTTTTTGGGTAGCAAATTCTGTCATTTTCCTAATGGAAAAAATCTTGCTGATGTAAAACTTTGGGTTTTGTTGACATTTAAAAGTATTGGCCTAAATATTTGGTTATCTGAATCGGCCTGGCTCCATTAATTTAAAGTACCTAGGATATGCCCCAATACCAATGAAGAAACTGGAAAATAAAAATCAGTTCATTTTAGAACACCCAAAACTATCAAAAGGTGCCTCAAAAGGAGGACAGAATTTGTGCATCCGATATAACCTGGAGTTATGAACAATGCTGTGTTGTGAATTTCTAAATATGAAATATGCTTTTGACCTCACAGCTTGAACTTAAACTTTTCCTGAGGTCACTGTGGTGGTTCTGTTATGACGTTACATTTTAGTTTTATCTAATTCTGTATTCTGTGGTTGTTTTTAGCATAGAACATGAACAATGTAACTCCTAAGGTATAAAGTAGAACCAAATGTGTAATTATAAGAATGACAGAGTCTATTAAGAACCATATCTTACAAATCAGTATGTAAGTCCACTTTCTTTAAAATATTAATTACAATAAACTCAGTGGTATGTTCACAGATGGCTGAATCTTATTTCTTGTGCCTTTAAAGTTTTTTTAAATGGTGACAATAGAATGAACATTTTAGCGAAACAGTAAAACTCAAATGTTAGCTGTGACGTCTTCCCTTCTCATGGCATTAAGCATATTAAAGGCTTCTGATGTTTTTTGCCTCTGCAATAAAGGATTGGTGGTCTCGGTCCTGGTCCCATTGGGCAAATATCCAAGTCATTAAAATAACTACTACAACTGGCCATAAAGGCCAATACAGTTTCCTCTGAAGTTTGTAAAAAGACTTGCGTTGACTTTGGAGGTAGCTGGGTCAGGACCTAACCAGGGACCTGTTACCATGCTCAGTGAACTAACTGTTAGACATTTCATTACTGAAGTCATCGTCTCTCTGGGTCATTGCAGAGGCTAGGCATGATTGCAGGGCTGTGATTCAGACACCTTATGTAAAGCACCAGATTGTATGGGTTTCTTTCTCCAGAGTATCATTTAGATTGTGTTAGTTTAATTTGGGAAGAGTTGGCAAAAAAGATGTTACTTCAAGTCTTTTCATTTTAGAAACATGGGATTAAATCTGTCCAAGCAAATAGGGAAAAAAAGCACAATTGTCCGTAACCTCTGAAATGTATTATGGCCAGACATCTGGTCTGCATAATACCTGGATATTCAGTGCAATATAAATAAAAATAGAGAAAACATTTAACACGAGACGTAATGGATGTTTGCCATATTACAGAGCATAAAGAGTTGTAATGTAAAAATCTAGCTACAGGAATGTTTGAAATCCATCAGTCTTTGTCAGGGTCAAATTTACTAAGGGAACCTGTGTAAGGTCTGTAATAATCTGAAACACGTGAAGAAAACATACCTGATGAACGTCATTCAATGCAGTGGTACCACATGGTAACTAAATTATTTGTTAAAGCAAACTTTTTTGAGTGTATTTCGGTTGATGTTCAGTACAATAGATGTATTTTTTTTCCCCTCGTAGATGTACAAGTTATGGCAACCTTCAAACATGCTTATAAATCATTCGTTTTTGCCTTAATGAACTCTGTGTTGACTCATCAAAGGGCAAAACGTTGACTAGAGATGCAACTATACTTTATGGCTGAAAACAAATGTGTACTATACCTTGCATAACAGATAATAGGAAGTGTGAAGCACAAACCCTCCCCCAAATCAGTCCAAAAACCTGTAAAATTTGGTATAGTTTGCTTTTGGTATTAAATTAGCTCAAACTAGACTATACTTTCAGGACCTTAAATAAGCTTTTCGTAAGGGTTTTTAGTTTCCTTTCAAGAATACTATTTGTGTGGTTATTATAAGAAGAATATATGAATATTCTGTGCTCTAGAATATAACTATATCTCTTTCCCCCCCTCTTTATACACTGTTAACAGATTTATCCATATGAAGTGCTCATGGTGACCAACAGAGGACGAAATAAAATACTAAGAGACGTGGACAGAACCAGGCTCGAGGTAAGAGAAGTCAATTCCTAAGTAAACTTTCAGCCGAGGTTTCTTGTTGCTTGCTTGAGAGATCAAATGTAGATGTCTGGGCCCTGGGTTACAGGAAGAAGCTTCACAGGAATGCCTCACATAGCAATCAGGGGTGTTGGTTGTGGCCGTGCTTGGTCTAAGGACATAAGCAGACATGGATCTTTGGGTAAATCTGATATCTTTTATTAGACCAACTAAAATAGCTGGAAAAATTCTGCTTTGCAAGCTTTCGGGTTCAAAGACCCTTCTTCAGGCAGAGGAAGCGTCTGCAGTTGTTCTGTGCTGTTCCTGGATGGGCTAGAAGCCAGAAGCCAGTATGCAAGTAGTATGCACATAGCAACGAGGTGGCCAGAAGGGTGTTGAATACAGTCCCTGTTCCAAAACTGCATGTAGGAGTTAGTGTGAACGCCCCTTGATGGAGCTGCTCAAATTCTCATCGTTCATTCTCAATCCATGTTGCATTTGCTTGTTTTGCAGCCATCGGACTAACTCTGTCCGGACAGTAGTCTAGCAGGTTCTGTATCGTGTCTGTGGTGGAAGTCAGGCTCGGATGCTTCAGGGACTCCACCGTGGACATTTATGGAATAACCTGCAGAAGTTTCTTGCTAACACTTTTCAATTAGTGGTTGACTCACATCTGGAAGCAGGAGGGTTGATGTTGCTGCTTTCAAACAATTGCTTGTGAATGTGCATGAGAGAGGTAGTGAGATAGTTGGAGAGATACCCAGATAGTGGGGTGGCTGTTTGGCCATCTTTTTTAAATGCCAGAAATCTATAGGCATAAACCTGCCCTTTATTACATTAGTGCATCTAGAAGACTTTCCACCCGTTCTCAGCACTTGCTGAGCAAGAAACCTGTCTAGCGCCTAGAAGGAGCCAGGGGGCTTGGCTCAGGGATATTCAGGGACATCACTCCCTCAAAAAAGGAAGGGAAGCTGAGTTGTTAGGTGCTTTCTCAGGGGTGGGCAGAGGCCAGATCGGGCCCGTGGTGGACTCCATTTCCCAGCAGCCCCTGCCCATGTTGCAGCAGCTGGTTTCCCAGGAGCCAGGGCACAGCTGCAATCTGCAAGCAGCGGATCATGGCTCTCTCCCAGCTCCGGACCATCCTGCCACTGCTGCAAGATCTCAGCCCCGGCCCTGAAGCAGCTTCCTGCCCAGCTGCATGCCCTGCCAGCACTGGTGGGACCAGTTTCCATGGAAACCCTGGCCCCGTGCTATCACGTCCCGTTCCCCCCGGCAACCCCCCCCCCCCCCCCCCCCCCCCCAGTTTGTGGGGTCTGCATGGAAACTGACCACCCCGACATGGGCAGGGGCTGCTGGGAAATGGAGTCCAGCCACTGGCCTGATCCATCATTTTGCCCACCCCTGTGCTTTCTTCTCATGCAGAACATACCCCCTTGGTGCTACCCACTCCCATGAACTGGGGACCTCCTTTCTGGAGACTTCTTAAGCACCTTTTGCCTCAGTTTTTCCCTTTGCAAAATGGGGATAGTAGAACAGCCCCATGAGGGTTTTTGGAAGTTTAATCGATGGGAACCACAGTGAGTAACGAATGGGACTGGAAGAGAGGAGTCCTGGGCTCTCTTCCCACTTCTACTGATGACCTGGTGGCTAACCTTGAGCAAGTTACAGCCCTTCTCTAATTAAGCCTCATTATGGGATTAATGATATAGCAACCTCATTTGTAAAGTGCCTTGAGATACACTGAGGAAAAGCCATGTGGAAGAGTTAAGGCTTGGTCCACTGGTGATGGATCAGAATTTGGATAACTTTTCTGATCAAGCATTGTTATTTCAGTAACGAATGCCCCATGACTATCAAGTTCCTCAGATTATCGCCGGACCTGGCTTGGCCTGTTTTCCAATTTGTCCTCTAGCATCTTGTTAGCTAGAACTGACCCTTGTCTTTTCTTCTTCTCTTCAGCGCCACCTAGCCCCTGAGGTTTTCCAGGAAATATTTGGCATGACGATACAGGAATTTGACAAGTTACCTCTGTGGAGACGCAACAACATGAAGAAAAAAGCAAAACTCTTTTGAGCTATCCACATCCGTGTCCCCTTAGCCGACCGACAGCAAATGCATAGGATAACATGCTGTATAGTCTCAACCCCATCTGGAGAGGAGCCACTCCTTCACAAAAAGGGAAAACCTGATAAGGACACTTGCATTCGTAGTGATTGGGCCAACACGAACACTTGCCAATGGGGGCAGAGGGGAGGAAATTTCTGTGTTCAGAAATCTCAACAATAGTTTTCACGTGTATAAACTTTTTACATGATGTTGTATAACACAATAGGAAGCTGCTCTTTTCTCCTCCACAATAATATTCCCTTTATTTTTTTTGTCTATAATACAATGGATTTAATTGCTAGAGCCAGAAAGTGCCCTTAGGATGCTTAGTAAACCGAAGTAGCTGTAATCACTCCAAGAATTGAATATATATATATATATATGTGTGTGTGTGTGTGTGTGTGTGTCTGTGTGTGTGTATCTATATATATATATATTCTGTAGGTAAGGAAAAATCCTGTATATCCATACAATGACAGAAATCTCGTTTTTTGCACAACTGTTCCTTAATTGGCACTCTTTTCAAATGGCATATTCCTCTTGTGATTCCAACCAGTGAGGCAGGCAGACTGCTCTGTTTTGCTGCATACCAACCGAATTATTGGCAAACAAACTCCCCGCTTGTCCTTGTATATATTTGCTAGGGTATCAGTAGTGAATTGCTGTGTTTGTTGTCTAATCTTCCCACCTCCACACTTTCTGCTTCAATTAATGTGACTTGGGCTTAGCCAGTCATTTAAGTAACGGGAATGGTGGAGAAGTAGCAGTTTTCCAGTTGTGTAGTCTGGGGTTTGGGATGGGAATAAGTAAAGTGTTTAAAGAAAAAAAGATTCTCCTCAAATATGCCCTGGTTCACCCCCACAGAATAGGGGCCAAATTCCCTGCTAGGAAAAATAACTTCCGGGGAGTTGAAGTGATTGATACCAGCAGAGAATCTGAATCCTGTGCGAGCAGACATAATTTAACTGCTCTTGTGCAAAAAGATGCAATCTTGCAGCATCTTGTGCCGACATAGAGTTTTAGTTAAACCACTGCTGCAGTTGCAGACACTGATGTAGCTGCGCGGTAGATGAAGTTAAGTACTCTCTCTTTGGGTTCTAACAGAATTTCACTTGTGCTTTAAAAGGAGGGTTTGAAATTTTTCTTTCTTTCTTTTGATGCTACAAAGCTGCAGCCTTGGTTATTTATATCTTTATTTTCCTTTTCCTTTGTGCTTGGCATGGTGGGCAAAGGATGGTTGACCAAGTTACACTCATATAGCTTGCAGGTTTTTCCCACTGTGCTGCAGTCTGTATATAACTGAATGGCTTGGAGAGCAGGCTGTGTCCACAGGAGGACGCGAGTACCACATTGATCTATCTCCCTGAATGAATGCTTGGCTGCTGAAAGCTCAGCTTCTTCTCTTCCTGGGTGCTTAACTGCCAACATATAAATGTATTGATAGGCCTCTCCTTTGCTTGTGGGCGATTGCCTTTTAGGTTCATTGCAAGTCTGGTGAGACATATCAAGGTTTCACTTTTCGGGTTAAGAGAATCACTGTGGGAGACACCAAACACCTGTGTATTTTCTGTTGCTGGAGACATGAGAAGGCAGTGACCAAGTCTTCCAGATCCTGTAGGAGCTGAGAGATCTGGTATCATTGCACTGAGTTCCCCCACACACTGCCTTTAGTCGCTTCTGCTGCAGCAGGGCAGCGGGCTGATCCTTTTCCATTTCCAGGATAGACCAAATCCTGCTTCCTCTTGCCCAGGACACACTAATGCCACAGCATCAGTGCAGTCCCACTGAAGAAGTCTGGGCTTGAGGGTTCAGTATTTGGGGAGACTGTTTCAAGGGGTTCACCTATCGTGCATGCTCAGGTTAAGGAAATAGTGCAAAGCAGTGGATGAGCTGGTAGGGTTGCTGCTATACAGGCCTAGTAGACATTACCTTCATGGAGTAAGTGTGCAGAAGCTTTCAGCAGACACTGGGACATTAGCCCACATTGATCCCTGAGGTAACTCCACTGACTTTGCTGGGGTTTCAGCAAGGATCAGTTCAGCACGTTTTATGCTATATTCCAGAACAAGCATAATAAGTATTTCCAGATTAGTTTATCAAATTAGTGGGAGTGTTATGGACACTGCAAGATCAGATGCAAACTGGGATTACCAGGAAAAGGAGCAAATGGCTCGTGATTTGGGGTTTAGTTGGGTGGGATTTCTGGAAATGTGTTTATTGCTGGCAGATTTCAAGATTTTGGGGGGGGTCATTTCCCAAAATATGTTAGACCCCACATAACAGTGGGGAGGTGCATGTGAGCAACATATTATAAGATCAGGGTGTTAGATGTAGGAATAAATTAACCATGTGTTAAAATGGGACAGGTTTTCCATTCATCAGCTTCTCTACAAACCTGGCCAGGTGCACACTCCTATTCCATGGTAAGTGGAAGCTACATAACTCCTCTTTCACTGAGGACTAAGCCAGTGTTTCCCAACCTTTTCCAGTCCAAGGCACACTTACATTAATAATTTTTTTCTGCGGCACACCTGTTAAGGCATTCCCCATCCTCATACCTATTGTAGCGCATTGCCATGTCAAAACTGCGCAGCACACCTGTTCATTTCTGACAGCACATCTTTGTGCTGCAGCACACTGGTTGGGAAACACTGGACTAAGTAAGCTACTACATCTTCTGCTTAGCCCAGGGCAGGAATGTGCAGATGGCTGTTACCACTGAGCACCTGATGTGGAGCCCACTCCTTTTGGCACCGTGATGAGTTCTGCTGTCCTTGCCCTCAGTCATCTTCCCACTTTTACTTTTCACTTCAGGCTGCATTGCATAACATTCCTCTGAGGCCACTCTTGCCCCTTCAAGCTGCACTCCTCTTCTTAGAAAAACATAAAAGGCTCAGACAGAAGTGACAATTTTTGCCCAATCTGATCACTGAAAGTGCTCTACAGCCGTGAGCAAACACAAGCGTGTGGCTGCAGAGCATTTTAAAAGGGCCTGATCCTGCGACAGTCTGAACCCTCATTGCATGAGCCCTGCTCCCAGTGCTGTTTTCAGGCTGGGAGTGGGGGAAGGAAGCAGAGGGAGTTTGGTCTGTGTTTTTTTAAGCTGGGGTGGGGGGGCTCCAATTCACCTGCCTCACCCTCCACCACCAGCTGGGCAACCCCCAGAATGAGCTCCCTCTGCTGCCTTTCCACCCTCCCATTCTGAAAACACAGCTGGGGCTGGAAGAGGGGTAGGATGTTGCTAGGGCAGAGTGGATGCAAGCTCACAGCTGCTCTAAACAGCAGCTTAATTCTCCAACCCCCAAAACCCAACAGCAAACATCTGCTGGGTCCAGGTGAGTGTTGTAACTCATGGCACTTCCTGCATAGCGCCATGAGTTACAGTGGGGAGCTGCTTTTCTGCCTGCACGTGAAGAGACGCTTAAGTGGGAAAGACATCTGCACAGAGCAGAAGAGGGCAATGGAGGAGCTGCTATAATTGTCCTTCAAAGTCACGGCTTGCCCACTCAGTGGCAGTGGTGAATTCTGGTGCTTGAGGGTCTGACATGCTCCAAGACCCAGAAATACATCACTGAGGAGGCTCCAGGCTTGTCCACCCTTTGCCACCTTCAAGAATGCCAAAGACTGAGCAAGGAAGAGCAGCCTCAGAGGGACACCTCCCAGCATCTTCACCAGTAAACATCCAGCTGCAGTGCTGCTTATGGGCAAGGGTGGATGGGTTGCAGACAGGGCATGCTTGAGCCTATCTGGGCTAGAACTTGTTGCTACCCTTAGTTTTTCCATTACCAAGAGCATGCCTACAGGATGGGACTTATGGGAGTTGAAGGGAAAGGTGTAAAGGTAAAGTCACAGTAAACTCTGGCATGAGTACAATACAAAGGGGCCTTATGTTACTGTAGCTAAACCTTGCACTACAGCAACCCAAGTTTGCTTCAGCTCTGAATGAGAGCATCTACGCAAGTGCTTTACCTTCACTTCTTTAGTTAACTCATTTAACTTTCCAGACTGTCCTCCTGTTGACAAGCCCTCCAAGACTCCTTGCCTTCGAGAAGCAGGGCTATAGTCACAGGGCACATCTTTTCTCTGGCAAGGAGCGAGTGCTTCAAGCTTTTCTGCTGCATAAGGCAAGTACCCTCTGCCTGATAAACACAGAAACACAGCCCCAGGGAAAACGTCCTTCGTATTTGGTGAGTCATTTCCCTAGCACCATTCCAGTGTTGCTTCACTTTTGTGTAACTCCACTAGATATGGGTAAAATCACTTCTTCCTCCAACTTTCCCTTAAGATCTGCTGCTGTTAAATTTGTGTGACTTCCATGGTGTAGAATAAGAGTTGTACAGAACTTTGTATTAAGTCCCAGAACCTGTAAAACACTTCAGTTCATGTTTCATATTAAGCACATGCTGAAGTCTCTCTCTCTTCTGCAAAGCATTTAAGCATGTGCTTAAATCCCATTAAAGCCATTGCCATGGCCAGTCAGTCATTGTAAAAGGCCTTTAAACCAGTTGCGTGTCTCACTTTTTTATCACGTGGTTAATTTGATAAGAATGATGATATGGTCATGGCAAAACATCAAGATAGGCACCTAAGGTGCAATTGCAAAATTCCCACTAGTGTATGCAAAGCAGGTGGTTTTGCTTACGTTTTCCTCTTGCTAGTATGTACCTTAGACTTACCAAAGAAAGATAAGTGATCAATAGGGGACAAATACCAACTCATATAATTTCTTATTTGCATATCCACATGTATTTTCTGTCATGCAATTGTCTGAATGCTCCCATCTTCATGTGTTTTGAGTGCTTAAATACAGAGTCACAGTGCAAAATGTATTAATGTATTAATTGGTGCGAAATTTGGCCAGGGGCAAAATGTTACTTAGAGGGACACTTGCATCATTGTTTATTCACAGAGGAATGCTATGTATATCTTGGCAATGTTCTTCAACCTAGTTGGACCCAGAAATTTGGCTTTTTGTCCTTTCAACAGTCAACTAAAGGGTAGAAAAATATCTGGAGAATTTTCATAGAAACAAGTAGGCAACAGTTGTATGTTGGAAGAGGAAGAGTTGGCCAATCCAGTCTCCTTCCTTTAAATTGCTTCTTCTTCCTTCCCCACAAGCTAAACTTGAAAGTCTGTATGATATCAGTGTAAATGCACTCTTTGCACTGGGTCTTTTCTGCAGACAGTAGAATTAAGCCAGTAGCTGGAAGATCTGCAAGTTATATCAACTTTTAGCTTCCTAGCCAATCAGCATGGGCCACTGTGGCTTCAGCCAACTCGAGAAACTCAGCATAGTTTCCAAACCCCAATCCAGAATGCAGTTTTTGACAGACTTGCTAAACATTACATGCAAATTGAACATTAAACAAATCGCTTCCTTCTCAAGCCTGCTCAAGGAGTTTCATTACATTGTTCTGTTTTTCTTGGTACCTAACAACTTCATGCCGGTGTCATTTAAAACAGATTTTAGCCATTTCAGAAGTCTGCAAAAATTATCTGACAATAATACACATTTGGTTTCAGTTTCTGGTGAGTAACTGCTCCTTAAACATGGTTTTGTGGTAACTTGTAAACTCAAGTCGGCTGCCGCACGCTGTGAAAGTCAGACTAGAGGAGTGATGAGGTGGTTATTGGTCCCAGGTGATTCAGGGCATAATTTTGTTGCTTCATTTATGTCTTTGCACTCTGCTGGGGTACATTTTAAAGTTTGTGTTGCTTTGACTCTGAAGCCTTTGCCATCCTCTTGCCATAATAATCACGCTTTTCAGAAATTCTTCCTTCAGCCAAACAGTTCAGAGTCCCAGCATCTGGAGTGAGTCACCGGACCTCTTTTTGTGACACTTTGGCGAGCTTCAATTAGATGCATTTTGAAGCAAAATCCCCTTTGGATACTGTTGCTTCCTTTGAGATGTTTGTGCTGTGGCCAGTATTACAATTCAAGCGTATCTTTACAGAAAAAGAGGTTTTTTAGTCTTAGCAGTAGTACAACAGGGATGCCTTAGACTTGGGGCACTTGGATTGGCTTCATCCTGGACTCCCCATAGCTGGGCTTAAAATAATTCAAAAAGAAATTGTGGGCCTCATCATGTCACATGCTAATCATGCGCACCGATTTTTTAGGTCTGTGAAGTCCCGGGCGTGTGTAAATCAGGAGAAACAGGCACGAATTGGGAGAAACGATCAAGAAATCAGTAGGGTGAAGCTGTTGTAAAGTCAGACTAGAAGCGGGTGTGTTTCTTCTCTCCTCAGAAAGGCAGAGGCATTCAGCACCAGGAAGGATGGCAACCCAAAGGCCCAGTGATGGGTGGTCCTGTCTCCTCCTGCTCTCATTGACTTTGGTGGAAGGGAAGATGGGAACATTTGGGATTTAGGAAGTTAGGCCCTCAGTACTGGGTCTTATAGACTGACTGAAATTGGTCTTATTTCTGGCCATCACTTTCTCCCATCTCAATTTCTACCAAAACTCTTTCAGAGGTTTATTTTCTCTGGAAGGAGAAGATGTTGCAAGGACACAGTTCACATGAAAGTTACTTTACATCCATTGAAAAACATAGTCACAAGACAGTCCTGGGACCATGGTCATCTGACCCTAACAGAGACGCAGTTGGGTCCAGATTTGGGGGGTCACTGTTAACTTGAGCAGCCCAACCCTGCACCTGCGCTCTGGGGCTGCCCAGGGGAGCAAGGACTATGCAGACCCCCGAGAACATGGGTTTGGTCTTACGCCGCAGCAGTCACAATGAGCACAGAAAAAGCAAGTGAACTGCGTGATGGCAGGACAGTAGGCCTTTCTCCTTTGGCGTGAAAGTACTCCCCAGAGTTGTGGGTCAAAAGGCTCCACCATGGGTGGCAGCTGCCGATGGTTTTGCCTTGGGAGTCCCGGCTCTTAGTTTAAATGAGAAGAAAAGCAACACAACGGAAAGATGTTGAGGTTCCAGTTGAAAGACCTCCTGTGCAGAGTCTCTGGTGCCTGCATTTGGCATTGGGGAAGGAGCATTGTCAATTAAATCTCAAGCACAAGTTGGGGAAGTGGGAAAATAATTGGCCACTCCTGTGGTTACCATGAATGACTTCATTGCCCAAAGGGAAATGCAGTTCTGTTAATTACTTCCTAAAAGTGCTCATCCACATGAAAAAATAATGGGCCTGCTTGCTCCGGGAACTTCATTCTCTGAAGTGAAGGGAGCCCATGTTTGGCTTTGGTAGCAAACAGTTGTTTCTGCCATACAGTCTGTCGGCGTTACTACAGTGAGTACAACACGGCTGCTTTAACTTCACAAAGATATTTAAGCCCTGAAGGGTGTAGGCGTGGACCTACCTTGAATCACCAAACTCACCTAGGTGCTTTTGCAAATCCCAGTAGACACCTATCTGTGTCCAAACACCTTTGAGCATCCTGTCCGTAGACCCAAACCCATCAGGATCAATGGGAAGTCCCATATTGTCTGCAGCAAGCTTTGGATTGGGTCCTTAGGCATCTGGCTGGATTTAAACAATATCTGTATTCTCCACAGAATAGCGTCTTCCTTGAACATCATGTGTTTGGATCACTAACTAACCTGTTCTGTGCCACCACAATGACTGAGGTGCTGACAACCCTGCTTGAAGCGGGTCTTATAGCAGCGGGTTTTTCCCCTGAAGACAAAGCTAACTGTAGAAAGCTCTGTTCTGTTTTACTTTGCTAGGGATTTGGGATTTGCTTGGTTTTCCCTTCCCTCCAGAAACCAAACACAGTAGCCCTTGGGGAGGAGGGGGGCTCTCTCTCCGAGTCTCTCTGTAAAAGTGAATGGCTGTCTGTCTGTGCACAAGGTCTGCCTGTCGGCAAAACGGAGCAGTCGCAGGTTGCTGTTCTGTACAATTAACCATTTCCACTTCTGTCTTGCAAGCAGCACATCGCACTCCTCTGCCACTATAATCTGCATCACTGTTATACTCAAGTCAATGAATAAAGTTCTGTGCTTTATTCTTACTGGGTGGGTGCCAGCTGTTTCATTTATTCCTTCGTTTCTCGTCTTCACAGCAGCTATAGAACAGGACGTTGAAGGAAAAGAGACAGAACAACTGACCAAGGCAGCTAAGTTGTACAGGACATTTGCAAACCTGGGGTGGGGCTGAAGGTTTCTTGTAAGCAGCTCACTATAAATACATGCATGTACAAATGATTTCCTTTGCGACAAAAAGGCACAAAGCCATCAGAAATGAGAGATGCTTGTGTTGTTGTGTATATGCTTGCTTTGTAGTTTTCCTCTGTGTGTGTCCAGTTCTGATCTAAGCCTTTGCTCAGCAAGGTAGTTAAGCATGTAAGCCACTCAATGAGCCCCTTTACTTGCTTGAAGGTAGACATCTTTAAATACCTCACCCAAGGCAGGACTTTCGTCCAGTCCCATGGACCATCTGTGGAGAAGAGCGTGGAGGTGTCCCTGGAAGCAGGCTGCAGGACCGTTCTGCTCATCAAGGTGCCAGGTAGATCCATTTAGCTTTCTGTGAGTGCCCTTCGGTGCTTATTCACACAGGATGAAAGGGCCGTAGCAGAGGAGGTGCTGAAGACTCACAACTTCAGGTGACTTCAGTGACTGCTGCGGGGACACGCAGCATATCAGCACAACCCTGAATCCTTCCCACCATGGGAGGTATCAATAATCAATTGGCTTTCAGGAGATAGCCAAGTGGCTTGCCCTGGAAACACCACATGGAAAAAAAGGCGGGATAATTTGTGCGTTCCTGTTCCCTAGTGCAAACAACAGAGCCTCCATGCCACTGGACTTAGTTTTCCTTTTTGAACAGCTCTGGGTCACATATCAGGCCCCTCCTGGCCCAACCCAACCAGCCACATGATCCATCTGCGCTGAACTGACCTGCACCTCCTGTAGCTTCTGGGCACGGTAAGACAGGGCAGCCCGGTGGAAATGTCTGCTCTTGGTATTTCAGGTCAGCCTCTTCACCTCTACAGAGCACTGCGGGGGATGAGAAATGAGACAGCATCCCTCAAGAAATGCAGTGGCTATCCAGCTGTTAAACAGCAGCCCCATGGTCTCTATGGGTAAAGAACAGGGGACCTGATGTAGCACAGATCTATCTACAAGGAGCCAGGGCAGAGCACATCTCTGTGCTGTGCTGATGGCTCATGCGCCCCCTTCCCACATGCCACCATGTTCTGTCTTCCTTTCCCTCCCCCCTCCCTACACCCCCAGGGACTTTTGCAACCACAGGTTGCCTCCAAGCCCAGAGACGGGCTCCTTCCTATTAGAACTTTCTTCCACAATCATTGCAGGCCTTACATGTATGTAAGACTTGACTCAGGGAGGAGCTGTGTGCCCAGGCTCTCACTAATGGGACAGTGCCCAGCCTACTGCAGCAAACAGGCCCTTCACGAACAGAGCTCCGATGCCAGTCGTGTTACAAACCCAACCCAGCAGGAGCAGCACCTTTGCATCTGTGTCATGGGATATTTGCGCTAGGATTGGAAAAAGGATCAGTGCCTGTCACTGATCCTTTCTCCAACCCTACCACTAAGCCTTCTTCTGTGAGGAAGTTGCCAGACCTCACAGCTCAGGGATAGGGGTGAGGGTGATAGTGATGCCCAGTCCGCTTGGCTTTCTCAGTTAAGTGAATTAAATGTGTAGGTGGGGCAACAGGAAGTCAGCTGAATTGCTCTTGAGTCTTAGGAATAGCACCTAAGGAAAAGATTGAGGCACGGCTTAAACAAGGTACTTATAACAGATTTTTATTTGAATACCTAAGAGCCCTCAATGTGGATCCAGATCCCATTGCGCTAGGTGCTGTACAAATTAAGAGCCAAAATATAAGGGCCTCTACTTTAAGAGCTTGCTGTCTAACTCCCACGGGCCTCTTCAGTTCAACAGCACTGCACACACACCCAAGCAGCTTGCTTTTCTAGTTACCTTGCATGCCTCTGTCCCCTCCATTTGGTACCGACTTCCTGTGTAGCTGCCTCACCGCCCTCAGTTGTAGTGCTGCTTCTCACTTTCCACCACTGTCTGCTTTGGTACCATCTCTGCAAAATGAAAGCTTCTTATCCAACCTCAGCATCTTGTGTGGACGCACAGCCATATCAGTGAGAGCTGGACTGGTGGTTAACGAGCATCTGTGGCTAAGAAAGAGCAGGGGTGAAAACAGGGGCCTATGGCAGCTGCATGAGGGACCTGCTGTAAGAGTAATAACTGCTTGCTGGCTCTTCCTTGAGGGATCATATGAAGGTGTAGCACTCGCCACCTATGGTCAGACAAGCATGAGCCAGCTCCCTCTGCCTTCCACGTGAGGGGAAAGGTAGAATTAGCAAAGGGCACCTTGCCCAATTCAGCGAGGAGTCCCAGGGTGGGGGGATGGAGGCAGTCCTCAGAGCATTCCCTCTACCAGGAAGCCAGGTTGTTTGCAGACTATCCTCCCTTCCCCTGACTCCACAGGGAATGGAAGCCATTCCTCAAGGAAGTCTCTCTTCCTTTGGTGCCTTCCTGCCAGGCAGCATGGTGCCAGGAGGAAGGGGTGTAGCAATACAGAGGCAACACCGTACTCTTTTACATCTGCAGTGGGATTGAGGCCCTGGGTGGCCATGATGCAGCGTGGTGGCCAAGCACTTCCTGCCCCACTTCAGCTCTGGGGGGCAACCTCCTTTTTACTTCGCCTGCCATGTCTTGATGCAACTGATATTTAGGGAGGCTGCCCCAGGGCCCCGATTTTGGCCTCAGTTTCTCGCTACCTGTTGTCTCAAGTGCATAGCTGGCACCTCACTCCTCCAACTGAGTTGCAGCCCCCTGGCCTTATCTGTGCCTCAAAGGACAAGTCATCTTAGGGGCAATAATTGTGGCCTCCATCCTCCCCTGTAGCCATGCCCATGCCTTGCAGGTGTTGTTCTGACACCATCCTGAACCTTCCTATGGGGTCCTCTGCCCTCTTAGATTTAGTCCACTGTTATTCTGCTCAGAGCAGGGGGCTGGACCTGATGATCTCATGAAGTCCCTTCCAGCCTAAACTTCTGTGAATTCTGGCTGCCAGCCTCCAGGCATGACACACTTGTCCCAGCCTGGCTTTCTCAGCCCCCTCTGTATGTTGGGCCCTGGGCCTGCTGAAGTCCCAGGCCTGAGTCAAGGTTGCTCTTTTTTATCTCTCAACCCCCTGGGGCCCCTAACTCAGGCAAGGCTGCTTATGCACCCCACAGTCCCCTGGGTCCCCAGGCCAGAGCAGGTGGTTCTGATGCTGCTTAGGCCCCTTACAGTCTCTGACCCCTACAGGGCTGTATGTGGGGTGCCTCTCCAGTATCCCTGTGGCCCCCATAGTGCCCCCCATAGCCACAACCGGTCCTCTGCTTCTAATTCAAATGCAGCACAAATACAAGTGACCACTTTCAACAAAAATCTCCCGTACTCTGGGTTTATGCTTTCCTGTAAACCCTACCTCCCTTTGGGCTCTCATTTCCTGGCTCCCACAGGTGGCTCGGGTGCTTGCTAGGCTTCCTCTTTCAACCCCACTCTCCGTGGAGCTCTACTCCCTCCAGCACGCAAAGGCCCCAGGCTGCCTGCCTTGCTTCTGGTGCTGGATTTATATGCTTTTGGAGCCTTGCCCCTTCCAGTCAGGTGACTCCCCAGTTGCACACGGGTTTCTCCTTGGGCTTAATGGTCAGCCTTCCTCTCCCTGCTTCAGCTTAACGCAGCTGCTTGCAGCCTTTACTTTCAGGCTGCCTGGACTCTGCCCCGTAGCCAGCTGGTTGCAGTGCGGCTAGCTGCTGCTCAGCTGCCAGCCTACCCTGCAAGGTTGGCCTGCTGCATTTTCCCCTTAAAGTATGGAGCCCCTAGCTCCCTATTACAGCATCCCACCTGCATTTCTGCACTGGGATCCCCTAGCAGTGCAAGGGCTGGGGCTGTGGAGGAGAGATACTTTCCCTGCCTGTCCAACCCCTGACGTCTGGACAGCTGCAGCCACATGGGCAAGGTCTGTCATAGATCATCTCCCCAGGCAGGCTCTGAGCAGAGGCAGTGAAGCAGCACAGCCAGCCAGGACTGTGCCTCACCCCCAAAGCAGGCAGCTGCAGGGTGGGACCTCTTCTAGGACAGGATCTCTGATGCCTGGACCTGTTGAACCAATGGCATGATATCCAGGCCCACTGAACGGTGAAGACTTCCCCCACTGTACAGTAGATCAGCGGTGCATTTTCATTTATGACTGGTCCTGCTGGCTCAGAGGCATTATCTTTCTGTGTGTCTCCACATGCTACAGGGCACGGTTTTGGATGTTCCTGCAATCTCTTCCACTCGGTTCCATTAATGTTTTATTCCGGCCATTCCCAGTGGCTTTGTTATCTCTCGCCGCTTAAACACGCAGAAAGGCAAGGAAACCTCAGTCCTGCCACATCCCGATAAATAAAATAAAATAAAGTCAAGCTGTTTCTCTCCCCTTCCCCCCACTAAAAGCATTCTTGGGTTTGTGACCCCTGAGTAATGGCTGTGGAATGCACTACATCCTACAGCACAAGAGGCATCTGGCTATGTGAATCTTCTCAGCATGTTAAAAATACACAGATAATGAGTCTGTAAATAGATTAGATCAAGACAAGTCAAATGTCAGTGCTAATCTGTTTTCAAGTATAGAACCAGAGACCACTTCCTCCTGCCAGGATTAAAGCACAGGTCCCCATGTACCTTTCTCGCCTGCAGCCAAAAAACTTTCCTTTCCCCAGCCAGGTTCTCACAAAACACATAACCATAAAAAATGCAGTGTCTTCCCCCTGCTTTTCTGCCCCCACCCTCTCGCAGCCCTTTGAATTTGTGTCTGTCTGCTGTTTGGGGCGAGGGTGGGAACTCAGTGAAAATTCAGTCTTGCCTGCCGTTTTCTATTGTAAAAAGGACTCTGGGGAATCGTATTTGCTGTTTTCTATGGCTCAGCAAGAGGGTGAGAGAGAGGAATTGTTCCAGGAGTTCCTATTACAAAGTGCTCTTTCACATACACTCACTTTTATTTTTAAGGATGTGAAGATTGAAGATCCAGCAGCATTGAAAGGAGAAGTTTGCTGCACTGGTGCTGAGATCAAACAAGTGTCAGACCCCCACTGTGACCCACCGCATGAAGTGACTTCCCTTTGTGATCAGTCTTGAGCATACAGTGCTAGACCTGAATGATAAACTGCACAGGTAGCTAATTGACTCAGCACTGGGAGGCTGTCAGAGCCAAATGCCTTTGCAGAGACATATGCAAGCTCTGAGGCTAGCATCTGTCACTGAGCTGAGCCCTGGGAACAAAGTGATGGGGCTGCTTCTCTGGGGAGCAGGTGTTTGGTGCTATGTTGCAAACAGCACCAGCCTCAGCTTTGTTGCACACCTAATTCCAGAAGCATAAGCCGCTTTGGTGAAGAGGGATGTACTTATTCCATGTGCTGGAGAACCTGCTCCCTACGTGATGGAGCACAGGTGTGAAGGGACCTGACAGCTGCTTGGAGAATCATGTTCACTGCATAACATCTGCCCTGAGATCCTTGGCAAAATCATTCCTACAGGTTCAGCTCCACTCACAGCTGCATGAAGAGTGCTGGTGTAAGCAGGACTCCAGTGAGAAGTGGGATTTACATCCACTACAAGGCCTGGTCTTGGAGCCACCCTGGTATACACTAAATTTCGATGGGCAAAACTGCCCTGTTGACACCCCCTTGCCATGCATCTATGCCTCATATTGACCCCAGCTCCCTGAGAACAGTGCAGGTGTCCTGTACGGCAGCTTTCCCATAGCTTGGCACTCATCCCTACACACAATGCATCATGTTTTTTGCCTGAGACGTGCATAACTATAATGTGTTATCACAAGCAGCGAAGCATGGAAGAGATCTGGGGAAATGCGGTGACAACTGAAACAGTGGTGGTAACATTTGCTAGTGCTGATAGGTCTTATCTTATCAACTGACAGCTCTTACCTGTGGCCAGGCTGTAAATACTAGGTAGACACTGGCACTTTGTCTAAACTAAGACTTCTGCCATTGCCATGATGGATTGGAGCTGAAAGCAACAGTGGGAAATCTTTGTTTAAAAGACCATAGTATGTCAGGCTGTGGTAGAGACGGTATGACCCAAAGCATGGACCAAGAGCCCGCTGTTCTGCTGTGTGACAGTCATATCACCGCTACATGCCTTTCCAACTGTCTTTTCTAGTTAAGACTTTAAGCTCACTAAGGCAGGTGCTTTGACCAGTGAGTGCCAGCTTTTTGCCGGGTGTGCTGCTAGCCCCTCGCTCCCCCTGTGTGCCACGCCAGTCCTCTTCTCTGCCTGATCTGCTGCTGAGCTGTCTGTCACCTCCTTCATCTGTCCCATGCCACTTGCTGCAGGCTGGCCACCCTAGCCTTAGAAGATGTGTTTTTCTAAAATACCAATGACAAGGGGACTCCAATTTTGCATGCAGGTACAATAGCTGTAACATATGATCCTGTAGAAAGCAATAATAAAATAGGGTTGACCCTGATTAAAGGACACCATTGTTTGCCACAAGTTTTCCCTGTATGTCGTGAAGCTGTAGACAAGCTCATAATCCAGACCAGTTCTACAATGAATGAGTGAATAAGCCCCTGTTGAGAAGTGCCTCTGTTATGGTCCTGAAACCTCACTGGATATTAAATGAGCACCGGGGGTGATCTCTGTTGTACAGTGGTTAGCTCTTAGCCCTAATTACCACTTTGTAGGGGAAATCCCAGCTGGACATAGGGACATAAGCAAGATTTATTAATGCAATTAAGTGAATTAGTCCTCCAGCAGGGAGCTCTTTAAAGGCACAGAGAATGTAGAAGACAATGGTAAGCGAAAGCTTGAGATGTTGATACCTATCATGTAGCTTGTATTTCCTTTTTATCAGGTACACAATGAGTTTAGACCCACTCTCAGGACCAGGATGTGATGATAAGCAACCGTAATTCAATTTTCTGCTGAGCTATAAACATTTGATCTGTTTACTCTTCAGGGTAACGTACTGGAAAGTCATCCGTCAAGTTAGCAATCCTGAGTGCAGCGTATCAAGACAGCTCAATTCCTTTTGGGGTGAGGCGGTGTATCTTTACCAACCTATTCTCCAGGTTACGAGATGTTGGCCTGGTATGGTGTGTTATCTGTTTGGGTACAAAAGCAAGCAATCCCCTAGGTGGATCATAGAAATGTTTCCCATATTATGGTGGCAGAGATGACCACAGAGATAAAGGTTACTTAATCTGAGTAAATAAAGATACAGCTATTACTGTGCCCATTTTGAGGTCTTTGTCCAGTCAGGCCACATCCATGAGTGTTTTCTGTGGACAAGGGAGATGTACTACTCCACCAAATGGTGTTCTTCTATAAGATATTCTGTGTATATGGGATGCTTACAAAACAGCCTGGGGAGAGCTCACAGCATCCCCCTTAGTTTTCTCTGTGACCCTCCTCTCTAGTAATAATAGCAATTTATGTTGAGCTGTGAATGCACTTACATTCGCCGTCCATGTGACAAGCAAGGCCTTCCTTGCTTGAAGCAAGAACCAAACCCTCCCGCTGGAGCAGGCAGCCCTAGGCTGCAGGATAGTTTTCAATATTCAACGCTTAGTGAGCGCTCCAGTTGCTCAAGGACACTGTAGTGAACATCTTAACAGTACCCTGCTGCTTTGCTTTACTCCTGTGTATTTTGCATGATTTAAAGGTAAAAAGGTATAAGTTACGGCTATTTTGGGGGTGTGGTATAAGCCAGTCATTCAATGAGCAACATAATTGTCTGTGACCTCTCCGTCTGGGGGTTCAGCTTTGATCAGACAAAGGGCTAGATTGACAAAAGACTGCACTACAGCACCTGCTGTTGTAATGCCTAATTTGTAAAGAGGCCAACGTGCTGAGTTGAGGAGCTTAAGTTAGCAGGGAAGGCCATGTAGAGGAGAAAGAACTGAGCATCTCCTTCCAGTTGGGATTCACAGACATGAAGGCTGTTTCAGAGAGTCAGGCACCAAAACCTGCCATCCCAAAGCACAAGATATGGGAGCAAAAGTCAGGACCCCAGGGCTGGAAGGGACCTCCAGGGTCATCTAGTCCAGCCTGCTATTGAAGGGCATTTATACACATATCTTTGTCTGCTCCAATACACCAGAAATCCTGGAGCAGACTCGATTAACCAACTCTGCAGAGCATGCGAGCTGATGCGCCTGGCACTGCATTGCATCTGTATAAATGGCAAATTGTACCAGCACGCAGAAAATGGTGGCAGTGCACTTTTGAATTAAAACACCTTTGATATGTTTTAGTTCAAAAGCGTACTGCCGCCATTTTCTCAGTGATGTGCATTTTGCCATTTATACAAATGTATGTGCTGCAGCACTGGGCATTTTTAGAAGTGCTTGGTGGTGCGGGGCATGCATGCGTACAGATGCCAGAAGTGGCAGGGGTGGGGACCCCTTTTATCTACTAGTCCAGTGAGATGTAGGAGACCTGGCTTCAAATCCCAGCTTTGCCTGATCCCACATTTCAAGAAAGTGGTCTCAACACCAGGCTATCAGGGATGCTGGGTCAGGGCGGGGAGGAAAGGGGGGGGTTGATTTTCTGCAGGAGTAGTTTGCCTTTGCATGAAACAGTTAAATATTCTTTGACCCAGCAAGAGAAAATAACTGTAGTGTAATGGTTACGGCACTTGTCTACGTGGAGGGAGACCTGGGTTCTATTTCCTGCTCTGATCGCGAACACTTAATATGAACGAAATTACCCCAACATTAATTTGTGAATCTAGTTCTTTCTTTTATCAAAGCTGAACCCCAGCTCGGAGATCTGTGACGATGCTGCTCAAAGAACGACCTGCTTTTACTGAATCAAGATCTCCTTCCTGCCATGTGAGTGCCCCAACCCCCAGGCGACCGCATCTCAGCTCAGCGCTCATAGCATGCAATCTTCCTAGAAACAGGCTGTGCCCATGAGATGTAACCCTTGAGCTCAGAAAGTCGGCGCAGGAAGTGGCTGCGACAAGTCTCGGAAGAGTCCCCCAACTGGGTCCGCATCCCTTGGTTTGGTTCGCAGGGGCCGTTCCAGTTCACGTGCTCCAGCTGTGACACCTCCACAACCTGCCTCCTCCACTGATGTTTTCTTTCTGGCCCTTTCCTTACCTTGATTGGTCCCAACCTTATTTTCCAAACAATAATAGCACACTAATAGCTGTATCTTTCCAACCTCCCCACATTTTACTTTTATGTTCACTTGGTTCCTACTTCCCTGGGCTAATTGTTATTTCCACCCCAGTGGATTTCCACAGCAGCTCTCCAAACCATTCCCAAACAATGACATTTGTGGATTAGTTCAAACATTATGTGTTCACGCCCCAGCGGGCAACATTTTCTGAGACTCTGGAACCCATTTAACTCCCAAAGAAGGTGGAAAAGGATCTATGATGGGAAAATGCTGTGGCATAAACAGACACGTAACAGGAAGGGAAATACATTAAATCAAATGAGCTCTCAGACTCCATTTGTATCATGTTTGTGTCACCTGCAGCCGAAGAGTTTTGTCATCTATTGAAATTTTTTAAAGGTAAGAAGAAGAGAGAAAATTCCATTCCCTAAATTATGCAATGGCAAACCATCCTGTCGCTATATTATTCTTGCCTCTGGTATTGCCCCTGTAATCCAGAACTGTTGCTATTCAAAAGCAGTGCATCCAGAATTAAATTAGCTGCATCTATCAATCCTGGCACAGGTGCTGTCAGGAGCAGAGTTCCTGTCTACAATTATCCTCCAGTCCAGGAAATAACCTCTGTACTCAGGGCCACTGACGGGTTTGGTCGGTCTCCTCTGCACTTGTGTAGGGCATAGCAGAGCTTGAATGTCCTCTCCAAAAACCTCCCTATCCATTTATTTGTTCTTGTTCCTGGCTGAGTGCTGTTATGCACAGAAACTGGCCACTCTTGCTGTCTCCATGGAATGCAATTGTGAAAACTTCTCCAGGCAGCTGGTCCTGAAGCACCAGGTATTTTTACTGTTAGTGCGGTGTTGACAGCCAAGGAATTCACTTTTGAACAATAATTCATGTGCATGGAGGAGAGTTATTTTTCCCAGATGCTTTTTTCAAATGAAATCAACCACCTCCAGCACCAGCCCCACAGCAAGTCATTAGCAAAGCAGATCCACTGAAAACGCTGTGAAGCAGCAGAATGATGTCTTTGGACTCCGGTTGTTTGCAGCTCACCGCTTCTGGTTTGTGGACTCAGGCCTATAAACCAAGGAGGGAACTTCCACCTCCTCACCCTAACCCCCTATGCACAAAACTTCAACTTTTGCAAGTGGATTGCCATGCCTTTGAGTGATTACAGAATCCTTCCCCCGCTGTGGGCAGGCTGCAACCCAGCATGCCAGAAGCTTGTTGCATCCCCTATGCTAGACCGGTGTTTGTTGCCGTCTGCAACCTGTACAGAAGCTTCTGGTCGCGCAATGTTTCCTCCAGGCCAATGTATTTGGAAGATGAACTCTAGATTCCTTATTTGACTGCACGACCCTCCTATGTAGATACTTCTAAGGGCTAATACGGGGCCAGTACAGAAGTTCAATGCAAGGTGGTAGATTGAATTAGGGAGAACTGTGTTTTATCCCTGGCTGGGCTGCTGGCCTGCTGGGTGGCCATAAACTAGTCCATGTGAGTGGGTAGTCCATCTGACTATTTCCCCATCTGTAAAGTGGGGGATAATGCTTTGAGTCTCCACTTGAAAAGTACCCAGTTGGAGCTGAGTACTGTTATTAAAAGTTCAGAGGAGAAGACGTTGCCCCAAGCAGCATTCCTACAGAGACCATATATTTCTAATGGGGCCATTTCAAGCATCAAATGAACATTCAAGACATTTTAGCTGAGCACAGCCTTTAAGAAGAAAATCTCCCTTGAGACAATAGGAAGCCAGGATCCATTTGGTGATAAGCAAGGTCGTGCCTGTTGGTTTGCTGATTGCTGGAGCCTCCTAGCACTGGAATGCAGGTGAGAGCGAGACCCCAGTACACATCTGTACCCTCCTCAGACCCGCTCCTTTGATCTCCCTATCTTCTGATGTAATTACAATGTCTCAGCCAGCATTCTCTATGCCCCTGCCTTCCGCTTTCCCCTGGCCTGACAGACCCCTGAGGGCCTGCGTGTCCTTTCTCAGAGTCTGTCCTGGACCTTGTCTATATACAAATTTGCTTTGGCTTATTTAAACCCCCCAGAGAGATCTTCAAAGTCACTCTGGACAATTGATCCAAATTAACTATAGGTGTCAACTTGAAACTGTAGACGTAGTGGATGCATTTACTTGCATCAACCCTTGTACGGCCACTCTGAAGACTTAATTTCATTCCTTTGATAGTAAACAAATGAAACGGTGACATTTAAATGAGACTGTCCATGCAGGGGCGTAATGTGGTGCCATTTATCCACTTTACAAATCATTGCATGTTCTTGAATGTAGACATGCCCCTTAAAGTTGGCCTATGCCCATTTAACCTATTCCTAATTGACCTAGTGAGACCAAATTAAGCCTCTTAACAGCCTTTTCCACTGGTTTAATGACATTTGGACAAAGGAACTGATGTAATTCGGAGAGCCTGGGCATAGAAACTAGGTACCCTGCAAGATAGAAGAGGGCAGGGCTTATTCCATGATAACTGGCCATGCCCACACTAATCCCATGTGGATGAAAGCTATCCTGCCATTCCCTTCCCATTGAGTCAGAAGGTGCATGCAGACAGCTACCAGCGATGGTACCTGCAAATCCCCACTCCTTTCTACCTAGAAGAAATAATTCCTGTCTGTGCCCGGTTTGTGGAGGAAAGCATGCCAGCCCAAATAAATCCTGTGTGATAAATGAGTGATGTTTCCCCCTGAAAGTTGGGTAGCATGTGACAGATGATAGTCATGTCACTCAGTGCATTACTGGAAGGCACTTAGGTGCAATGCAAGTGAAGGCACAATCAGAGTCTTGACAAGATCAATGTTGAGAACTTGCCATTGCCCCTAAGCAGAAACTTCTTCCTGCCACGGATACCCACATGCACTATTGCCCTTGCTCTTTTCTTTTATGTGGTGGGGGAGGCTGGAGGAGATGCTGTGTGTTCTTGTAACCCACATGCCCAGAGCCGGGTTAGCTTCCCGCAGCCAGTGCAATACATTACTGTGCCTTTGGAGGGCTAGTTAGAATAGCAAGCTCACATGGCAGTGTGAAATAGCCTTTGCAAGAAATTTGGTTGGATACAAATAAATAAAGTCTTAATTGTGTCACAGAACAGTCTCTCAGTCATCCATCTTTCTATTAAACTTGTGAATTTTAACTACTCAGCCTTGTTGGAGCAGGGGAGAGGGGTTCCCCTCCATTTTTCTTCTTTTAAGCTTCTATTTATATTCTCTCAGTTGCCTCTGCCAGAAGATCTCATGTGGATACATTAGGCCTTTTCAAAAGGAAAGTTGGATTACAGTGATTTTTCTCCCCGTAGGACACAACAGCCTCATCCCTCATAACAGAGCGCTACACTATAACTTCATAATAGGCATAGTGAAGCTGGCCTATTTAAATGGAATACTTAATGATGCCGGGGACGGCAGGAAAAATATCGTTCTCTGTTCTGTGTGGAAAATGGAAGCTACTATTTTGTTGTTCAGCAAGGCTGACTTTTTTACCCAGAATTAATTACTAATGCAGCAAGAAGCAAAAAATACACGATTTGGCTATCACAGATGAGATGCTTTGCTCCAGAAGTTATTTCCAGTCGGCGCTGACAGGTCCTGCAGTCCCATATTTATGGCAAATGTGGGGGCCATAAAGGAGATGTGGCTACATAATTCCTTTTTTTTTTTTTTTTTACATGTACTGGGATTAATTTTGTTGGATTTATGCTTTTCTATATGGACCGTGGATTCCTTGTTTTCACTGAAGCAGCATTGACCTCAGAAGTGTGCTTTGGTTATTGACTTTGGCCGGGTCGACATGGTTTGTGTCTAAAGAAAAACCAAGGGCTGGAAAACCTTGTCTTTGGGGAGATGCCAGAATAAACATCCTTTTGTGAGCTCACAATTGACATCAGACCACAGTTTATGTAATATGTGAGCATGATGATGATGGAGAAGGATTGAAAAACAACCCAATGAAAATGAAATTTGGCAAAATGTAATGTTTTCCCATTAGCTGATAAAATTACTTTTCTTTTGCCCAGCATAAGGGTTTGAGTGGTGCTAAAAAAATTCTAGAGGATGCTCTGCGGATGTCAATTTTCTGTTCAGGGTCAGTCTTTATAGTTTAACTATGTCAGGTAGGATGTGAGATCTTAATGATATACTGGTACAACTATAAAATAGGGAAGTTATATTTTAAAAGCACTTTCTTACTGGTAATTGCATCCACACCAAAGGGAGTAGTTAATTATATTGCTATAGTATAGTATACAACCTTTGTGTGCAGATAAGACCTGAAGGTCAGATCCTATTCCACCTAGTAGGGACCTAAGTATGATCCTATTCTACCTTATTCAAGTCCGTGAACAATGCTTATGGGTCCTCGTGTCCCTCACTGCTTTTCTGTGACTCTCTCTTCAGGCCAAAACGGTGGCGTGTTACTGAAGGAGATGCATTAATGGAGTTTCAGGGACTGAAACGGGGTGGAAAAAGATCTCACTTAGGGCATTTATACATGTGTCCTGGGAGGGGGCATTGTAATTGGAGTGACTCCGAGAGCTGCTCTAATTAAAGCACCAGAAGCATCACATGTATCAGCATCCCTGCACTGTTAAAGCTCCCCCACTGCCTTTTTTCAGTGTGGGGACATTGATACGTGTGATGCCACGCTCCAGCAGCCTCAATGCGTGTGTACAAGCACCCTTAGATGCCCTCGATGCATGTGTATAGGTACTCTCCAGATGTCCACTTACCATAGGTCCTAATTGGTGGAGTAGGATCTGGTCCTCAGTGTCTTATGGCATGGGTTTGGGTCAGGTATTGCTTTAGTACAGCGGTACTCAACCTCCAGCCCATGGGCCAAATGCAGCCCATGGCACCATAGTATCTAGCCCATGGGTCAGGAAACTTTGCAGTGGGGGAGCAGTGGTTATTAATACAGCCACCCTCCTCCACTGCCAGACCCCAAAGCCTGCCCAGTGGGCTGGGGCTGGGCCATACTCCCTCCCCACTCCCATAGCTGGATCAGGGCTGGGCCATGCCTCACTCCCCCTGAGGCTGGAACAGGGTTGGCCCACATCCTTTCCCTCCCTGACCTGCAAGCTAGTTTGGACCCTAGCAAAGCTGCTTCACTCCCCTCTCCCCACCGTAGGGCCGTGCTGAGGCTACCTCAAGCCCCTTTCCACCTGTGAGGCTGGGTAGGGGCTGGGCTGCTCTCCATCATTCCCCAGTCCACACGGCTGGATGGGGTCCCACTGTGACCGCTCCAGGAGCTAGATCAGGACCACTGGCCACCTGGCCAAAAAGGTTCTCCTGCTTTAGTAGAAAACCAGTATAAGAGAGGAAGATCATAGCATCATAGAAAATTAGGGTTGGAAGGGACCTCAGGAGGTCATCTAGTCCAACCCCCTGCTCAAAGCAGGACCAACCCCAACTAGATCATCCCAGCCAGGGCTTTGTGGAGTCAGGCCTTAAAAACCTCCAAGGATGGAGCTTCCACCACTGCTCTAGGTAACTTGTTCCAGTGCTTCACCACCCTCCTAGGGAGAGAGTTTTTCCTACTATCCAACCTAAATTTCCCTTGCTGCAACTTGAGACCATTGCTCCTTGTTCTGTCACCTGCTACCACTGAGAACAGCCCAGCTCCATCCTCTTTGTAACCACCCTTCAGGTAGTTGAAGGCTGCTATTAACCCCCCCCTCAGTCTTCTCTTCTGCAGACTAAATAAGCCCAGTTCCCTCCATCTCTCCTCATTAATCGTGTGTCCCAACCCACTTACCATTTTTGTAGCCCTCTACTGGACTCTCTCCAACTTGTCCACATCCTTTCTGTAGTGGGGGCCCAAGACTGAACACAGGACTCCAGATGTGGCCTCACCAGTGCTGAATAGAGGGGAATAATTACTTCCCTCAACCTACTGGCAAAGCTCCTAGTAATGCAGCCCAGGATGCCTTCTTGGCAACAAGGGCACACTGTCAGCTCATATTCAGCTTATTGTCCACTGTAACCCCCAGGGCCTTTTCTGCAGAGCTGCTGCCCACCCAGTCAGCCCCAGCCTGTACTGGTGCATGGGGTTGTTCCATCCTAAGTGCAGGACTTTGCACTTGTCTTTGTTGAACTTCATGAGATTTCTTTTGGCCCAATGCTCTAATTTGTCTAGGTCGCTCTGAATCCTAGCCCTACCCTCCAGTGTATCTAGTGTATCCCCCCAGCTTAGTGTCATCCACAAACTTGCTGCGGGTGCACTCCATCCCATCTTCCAGATTGTTAATGTAGATATTGAACAAAACCGGCCCCAGGACTAACCCCTGGGGCACTCCACTTGATACTGGCTGCCAACTGGACATTGAGCCATTGATTACTACCCATTTAACCTGATGATGCAGCCAATTTTCTATCCATCTTGCAGTCCATTCATCCAGCCCATGCTTCCTTAGCTTGCTTGTGAGAATGTTGTGGGAAACCGCATCAAAAGCCTTGCTAATATCAAGGTACACCGCATGCACCGCTCTCCCCACATCCACAGAGCCAGTCACCTCATCAGAGAAGGCCATCAGGTTGGACGGGCATGACTTTCCCTGGGTGAATCCATGCTGGCTGTTCCTGATCACTTCCAAGTGCCTAGAAATGGATTCCTTGAGGATCTGCTCCAAGCTTTTTCCAGGGACTAAAGTGAGGCTGACTGGTCTGTAGTTCCCTGGATCCTCCTTCTTCCCTTTCTTAAAGATGGGCACTATATTTGCCCCCTTTCAATCATCCAGGACCTCCCCCCATCGCAGGGGGGCATGGGCAGCAGCTCTGCAGTCACATCAGCCAACTCCCTCAGCACCTTTGGGTGCATCCTGCCCAGCGTCATGGACTTGTGCACATCCAGATTTTCAAAATAGTCCCTAAGCTGTTCTTTCACCACTGAGGGTTGCTCACCTCCCCCCCAAACTTTGCTGCCCAGTGCAATACTCTGGGAGCTGACCTTGCCTGTGAAGACTGAGGTGAGAAGGGCATTGAGCACTTCAGCCTCATCTGCATCCTCTCTCACTAGGTTGCCTCCCCCAGTCAGTAAGGGACCCACACTTTCCCTGACCTTCCTCCTGTTGCTGACATACTTGTAGAAACCCTTCTTGTTCCCCTTCATGTCCCTTGCTAGCTGCAACCCCAGTTGCCTTCCTGACTTCCCTGCATGTCCGAGCAATGCTCGTACACTCCTCCCGAGTTGTCTGTCCAAGCCTCCACTTCTTGTAAGCTTCCTTTTTGTGTTTAAACTCATTGAACAGTTCTCTGCTAAGCTAAGCTGGTCACCTGCAACATTTGCTATTTTTCCTGCAAATTGGGATGGTTTGTTCCTATGCCCTCAGTAAGGTTTTTGGTTTTTTTTTAATACAGCCAACTATTCTGGACTCAGACTGGGCTTCCCAGGGATCCTGCCCATCAGTTCCCTGCAGGAGTCAAAATCTGCTTTGCTGAAACCCAGGGTCCTTACTCTGCTGCTGTCCATCCTTCCTTTCCTTAGGATCCTGAACTTGATCATCTTGCAGTCACTGCTGCCAAATTGCCATCCACTACTACATCTCCCACCAATTCTTCCTTGTTTGTGAGCAGCAAGTCAAGAAAAACACAACCCCTAGTTGATGGGCACATCTACATGTCACCCTACATCACTGCAGCGATGTGCTACATCACCCTAGAGCATCGCTACACGATGTAGGGATCAGGTGGGTCTACACGTGACCAGCAGCTACTTTGCCGTAGCAGTGCGTTCCCCCATTGTAGTGCACTGCTATGACAAAGTAGAGGCAAAAAATAACTGTGCGCCACGTGCACAGTGCAATATGGGCAGTTACTTTAGTACTTCCTTTTGATAGTACTAAAGCATGGCACAGTAACAACGTCCCCGTAGGGCAATGTATCTCCAACACTTGCACCAGGAAGTTGTCCCCAACACTCTCCAAAATCTTCCTGGATTGCCTGCGCACTGCTGTATTGCCTTCCCAGCACATGTCAGGGTGATTGAAGTCTCCTACGAGAACCAGGGCCTGTGATTTGGAAACTTTCTGTTAGTTGTCTGAAGAAAGCTTCATCCACCTCATCCTCCTGGTCTGGTGGTCTACAGCAGACCCCACCACGGCATCACCCTTGTTGCTCTCCCCTCTAACCTTAACTCCGAGACTTTCAGCAGGCCTATCTCCAGTTTCATACTAGAGCTCTGAGCTCTTTTCCACACAGTGCAACTCCTCCTCCTCAACCCTGCCTGTCCTTCCTGAACCGTTTGTACCCATCCACAACAGTGCCCCAGTCGTGCGACTGGAGTACTGTCCCCAGAATGACCAGAAGTGGACACCCAGTGCCCTGCCCGTGTTTCACACGCCTGCCGGAAGGAGGTGCTATCTGCAGAGGTCGGAGACGAGGATCTACGCTGATCTCACAAGGAATGGCTTGGACCAGACTGCCAAGAAAGCACATGTGAAAGCATGGGAAGCCAAAAAAAAGCTGGTCAAGAGGATGTGTATCTAGCCCCATTGTCCTTGGAGGGTCATTGCTAATTCCCTCTCCCGCCTCCCTCCCATTCCCCAACCGTGGTTTTTAACCTCAGAGAGAATGTGAAGCATCGCTGGAATGTGTAAAAGGCCAAGACGGCGGTGGGCAGGAAAACAGCTCTGGTGTTTGTTCATGTTAGGCTTTGCATTGGTGCAAGTCAGAAATCGCTGCATGGAAAAGGATGACGTTGCACCGGGGTCAGCGTGGCAGAAGGGAGAGAAGTTTCTGATCCCTGGTCTCCAACGAGTGTTTCTCAGGCTGGCCGTAAGATCTCAAAGGGGGCAGCAAGGCCATAAAACCTTTTAGAGACCCAGGGTTCGTTCTCATTGATCTTCAATAGGACCTTTCTTTCTAACGAAGAGCTGGCTATCTCCCACCTCCAAACACTGCCGACCCCAAACAGTAGCCTCGCTGCTTCTCAGCTCCCTCTGGCACCTCTCCCGTAGACTTGGCCCTCGCAGACACCCACTCACTTCCTGGAACAAGAGAAGCGTCTAGTCAGGGAAATACTGGTTGTCTCTGGGGAAACTAGTTGGATTGCAGCTCACGTTCCCGAATGAGAAGTCTCGGATACTGTTGTACAGCAAACCACGTGTCACTGGCATTTACCGACACTTGCTCTACAAAAAACAGCCCTGGAGGGCCTGGATGGCTTTGGGTTTACTCAAAAGAGTTTTTTACTATATGATTCTGGGCAATGTCAGGATTGGCTGGAGGAGCTATGTCAAGGCCTTGTAGGATGTACCGGCATGCCCCCCCGTTCAATTCCCCACGGTTAAATGTTCATGTGACATAAGCATCATCGCTGCCATTGGGAAAATCAGGTGAGAGATACCAGGCCTGAGTGGACAACAGTACAAGACAACAGTAACCCTCCCCTTTGGAAAGCAGTCCTTCCACCGCAGGGTTGACGCCCGCAGGGAGAGGGTAGGAGGGAGGGTTACGTGGAGAAACCCGGTGTTGGGGCCACCTGTGTTGGACCCGGTTTCCACGAGGATGCAGCCGATGTAGTCTTTGTTCCCAAGGACCTGATGTGGGGGCAAAACCAGGGGAAGCGATCAAGGGGGGTCTGTAGCACTGTTATTTGTGTCCAAGAGGCCAGAATGAGGTCTAGACTCTAGGACATGGCGTTTAGTTTCCGAGGGTGTTTTTACACCCGCTCGGAGAGCCGCTCTAATTAAAACGCCATAGCGTCTCGTGTACTAGCATCCCCGCGCTTCAGAATGGTGGGGAGTGCTTTAATTAAAGGCCATCGAACGAGCTTTAGTTAAAGCGCCCCTGCCATCATTTTGAAGCGCAGGGCCACTGATGCATGAGATGAGGAGGCTGCCGGAGTCTTGCTAATTAGCACTCTCCAGCAGACTCGATTCATTGAGCCTGCTCCAATGTGCTGTAATTACAGCCTCCCTGCATGTCTGCAGGCACCCTGAGAGTCTTGGTTTAGCCACTCTCCCCAGCAGCAAATTTATTTTTATGGTAAAATGAAGGTGTGACTTAAAAAATACTATCCCCTCTATGACAAAAAATGATATTCTCTAATTTCTGATCAACCTGGGTCCTTCCATGAAGAGATGATTTTACACCTCCCTCAACCACAGCTGTGAGAGAGGATGTTGCACCCTAACCTACTAGTGTAAAAATGGACGCAGTAATATTCAAAAGTGTGAAGACCCGCTAGGAGGGTCTGAATACAAGTAGTATCGGGAAGCTGGCCCCTTTGCCGCTCCCTTTCATGGAGACACAAGCCACCTCCTGCCCTACACAGACACACGCGTTGTATATTTTGCACAACTCTTCTTTGCTCAAGATTGTAATGAGGACAATTTAATTTGGGGCTGATGGAACATAACTTGGGCTGCAGTGACCTAAGAAATGTATGCTATTGACATACCGCAAGGCTTTCCAGTCTGAGTCGGTGCACGGCATAAAAAGTCTTGAACTTGTTTGGTGCCAGCAGGAAGTAGAAAAATAAAGTTGATCTGAATTTTATTTTTCTTTCCAGCTTCAAATCCAAATATGTCACGACTCATTCATTGCCCAAGTGAGAGCCAGACTTTGGTGGACAATATTGTCTGGGACATCAGTGTTATAGACTGGGCTAGACTTTAGAGACTAACCTGAATATGTCCCACATTTGATCACATGCAGATACGTCTGAGCACTACAGGACCAGGAAAAAATGTTCAGCACAAAGAAGGGAATATGAAAATGTTGAAAGAGCCAGATATGTTTATTTAGGAGGGAACCTTAAGAGAACTGTGTGTATGAGGTTTAGGAAAATAAGAAAGAGATGGTTCCCCACTTGAAGTCTTTGAAGGAAAGAAAAAGGCCGTGTTAGGCTGAGGTCTGGCAGAAGGCAGGGTAGAGGTGCACCTTGTAGACTGACTGATGGATGCAACACAACAGGTACGTTCTGTTATGAAAGTAAGATATTTTAAGGTATAATGGTCAGGGCATATATTAGCTTAACAAATTCCCTGCTATTGCAAAGACCCTTTCTCTCCCCTGCTCTTCATCTGGCGCAGTTTAGGGTAGGTTTTGCTAGAGAGGGGGTGTGGGGCGGGGACGATTTGACTTTTTTAAAGTAAAAAACTAGCTCTTTCCTGCTGCTCCTGTCTAATTCATCCCCTGTAGGAGCCTCTGGCTGTGGTACATGAGCGGAGTCAGAGCAGATGATATTGCAGATCCCTCTGACAAATGGGGAGCTAGAAGACCCCTTCCAGCCACTGCATCCTTAATTAGGAGTAATTAAAATAACCTGTGCAAAGGATAATGCCACCTGTGAGCAGGGGTGGATCCAGGGGGTGCCGGACCATGGATGCACCCCCCCCGCCTTTCAGTCAACCCCATGGGAGCAGCTGTCAGGACTTTTTTTAAGTCCCCAAAGTAGGTAGGTATCGTCCTACTCTTCCTTTCCACGCTCAGCAGCATCTCCTCTCCCCTTCCGTGCACGGCGCTGCTGCTGTCCCCAGCTGCCTTGGGACAGCTCCAGAACCGCTTCTGCCCTGCTCTGGACACGCTCTGCAGGGAGCTGGGCACAGCTAGGGACAGCGGCAGCAGTGGCAGCAGGCAGGTTTCTCCTCTCTGCCCCATCCCCCCTGGTGGTCCTTGCAGCCCATGAGCAGGCTCAGGGAGGGAGAGCATGTCTGCTGCTACCAGTGAGTTGGGCAGGAGCGGCTCTGGAGCTTCGTCCCCCACTCCACCCTGGGGAACAGCAATAGAGCAATGCAGTGCAGTGCTGCCCAGAGACAGCAATGGAGGCAATAGGAGGGGAGGAGACCTGGGAGGGGCAGGGGCATGCCGCCGAGCATGGAGGGGAAGCGAGCAGGGGACTGGGTGTGGGAGGGAAGATATTTACCCTACTGAGGGCCTTAAAAAATAGCCCCTGCTTGCTGGTCCTGTGGGATGGTCTGCCCTCCCTAATGGAGGAAGGAAGTGGCAGGGGGTGCAGCCACCCCTGCAGCCTTCATCGCTGCTCCCACACCCCACTTAATAAAATCCTGGCTCCACCCCTGCCTGTGAGGCTTTGCAGATTGTAGAGTATTGTCTCCAAGGAAGTGGTGGAAGCTCCATCACATCCATCCTTGAAAGCATCCTGGAGAAAGCATTAAAGAATAGGCTGCAGAGAACAGCTCTGTGCTAACATGGGCAGAGATAAAATGATCTCAAAAGTCCCTTTCATCCCCAACATCCTGGGCCAAATCTGACCTTTGCGTCAGTACAAAGCAAGAGTACTTCCTCTCGAGCCTCATGGAGCCATGATGGCTCATGAATTTTCTCCACTGCTCATTGAAGGCTGTGAGAAGTTTGCTAACTTCAGCTAGCTTTGAATCAGGCCCTACATGAGGGCAGGAGCAAGTCCAAAGCCAGCTGAAGGGAAGACAGTCAGTCACAACAAAGACTTGGACAAACATTAGACATTCAGAACTGCGCGGGTGCCAAACGGGGATGCATAGGTAAGTGTAAAAGCAATAGCAGTAATGAGTGAGCATAGATCTCCCCGTCAATATTTGCACAGCCTCTTGGAAAACCAGAACTGAATGTAGCCCTGGGGTAACCAAAAGAGAGGTGATCCAATTTCACTGTAGAGTTTCAGAGCAAACAATGCTATTTAACGAGTCACTTAAAGTGTGCCTGGAGGTGGTTTAAACTTAAAATTTACCCTTGGGAAGACCCCTTTTTGCGCCCTTTACTTTTTATGAGCAATATTTCTGCAAAAGGCACATTCTAAAGACAAAAGCAAAAAAAAAGTACAGGGCATCAAAAGGCAGACAAGCTTCTTTGGGTGAATCTGATATCTTTTATTAGACCAACTTAAATAGTTGGAAAACAATTATTAAGCAAGCTTTCGGGTTCAAAAACCCTTCGTCAGGCTAAGGAAGTTTCAGCAGCTGGTGTGTGCTCTTCCTGGATGGAATATGTTATTGCCTTCTAGGACCTAAATTTCTGTCTTTATCCATTTGCTGTGGGGTTTCCATGACCCAGGGTATTGAGTCCTGTCAAACTAGGAAAAGTATTAATTTTAGGCAACCATGTTTGAAACGGATGGCATAGGATTTCATTAGTACTCGTGATGATATGCTTATGAGAACAGAGATTGATCTCATACTAATAAGACATTGTCCTAAAATATGCTGTACTGTTCTGCTTTGAGGGGTAGTTTATTGGCTACTAACTAAAAACTGGGTTCTGAGTTTTATGGGGCGCTAGAGAACAAAGTATTTCTCTTGCAAACTCTTCATCTAAGAGCATGTCCACATGTGTTTAAGGCACATACTTCCTGCTGCAGAAGCAAGGGGAAAGACTGGAAGAGCGAGTATCCTCCTGACCATTCTTGTGTTTCCAATTATTCCTTAGTCCCTCACTAGTTCATCTCAGTTGTTATGGGTCAGGTCAGGGATCTTTGGATTCCAGAGAGTTTGACTGCAGTCATGATGTGAAGGAAAGGGGGACACCAGGCTGCCTGAGTTTTGGTCTTTCAGACATACCTGGGAATGACTTTAAGCATAGATTGCAGCCACTGATTTGGGTAGGACTACTCGTGAGCTTGGTTAGGCACATGCTTGAGTGTTTGTAGGATCAGTGGCGATTTCAGTAGTGAGAGTAAGGATGCTTTTGGGAGGAACAATAGGGAAAAAGTTTGCAGATACCCTGAAAAAAGAAAGGCAGGAAAATTCTGCATCTCAGCAGACGTTTTCCTGAAATAATTCTGAATAGCTTTTCTCTGATGCTTGATGAAGGGTGTTTGTGCCCAAAGCTTGCAATCAAAGACTTTTTTCTTTTTGCACAAATCTGCTTGGTCTAATAAAAAAAATATCACCTCTACCACGAGTCCTGAGTGAATAGCTCTGAGACACTTCTCCATCATGGCTGTTGGCTTTCATGCCATGTGATGGGGGAGGACTTCCCAAACTCAGGCCTTTTTCTCAGCCGGTGGGATCTTTAACTGGCTTTCCCCATCTCCCTGAGATCATCAGGCTGCCCCTCCCTAGCCTAAAGACCTACTTTGAGAGGAAATTTGGGTGAGCAAAGAGTTTGAAGAAAACTTCCTGGCTGTTTGACTGCAAGCTGCCAAGCAGCTGTGACAAATCAATTCGGGGAAAATAATTTCCACTCCAAAAAATCCTGTGTTGTGTTTGTTCTGGGTTAATATTCCACTGCAGCCTTGAGCTCAGGTTAGAAACAACTGCACAAGAACCTGGCAGAAAGGGCCTCCAAGCAGCTTGAGGGATGGCCTCTGCCCCCAGTGCAAGATCAGGCTTCCTATTTTGTGTGTGTTGAACTTTTGAGCCTCCCAGAAATCTTCTGCCCACCTCATTAGCCTCGCACAGAAGCTAAGTGAAAAGAAAAAAAAAAAATCTCAGGCCATGTTCCAGGTCCATTTGGTGCAGGAGAGAGAAGGAGCCAACTGAGTCTGCTTAAATCTCTGCCGAGCTTTATGTCAGTTCACGTGGCGCTTAGGGTGGCTGTATCAGGAGCATTGCAGAGTGGGACAGGAGCCAGTTCTATGCTTGTTGGGTCAATCCTGGACCTACCGCACAGATACAGGGCATGTCTTCCCTAGTTGTGCTTTTGTTCACATTTTCCAAATAAAGAACCAAGTGCATGGACCTGAGGGCGCAGGTCTCACCTACGCACCCCAAAGCTACCCTTGGCCAGAGTCACAACTGAGCTTGTGGTAAAAGGACAAGGAGTCTGGATAAATGGATCTTGTTCCCCAACCTGCTACAGGCCTTTTACTGGCATGAAGACTAATTAGTTTTTGTGAAGCACCGGGGGTTTCCTAATGGGAGGAGACTCACCTGTCCAGCACCCCCAGGAAGGGGAGAAAGTTGCAAGGGCTCAGCTCCTATTCTCACAACGAAGTGTCCAGGCTTTAAACGGTGCTGCACCCTTTGGAAGATCAGGCCGTTACTGCTGCAGCGGGATCTGCCGGGTGCCGAGTGCAAGAGCCGGCTGTCCTGAGAGCAGGACGAGGCCTGCACACACAGCGTATCCGTGAATATAAGATGGTTGATGTTTCTCAGCATCTCCCGCGAACAGGGATGGTTCCTGCGCAATCTGCTGGGCACAGTGAGGTGCTGTAAAGAATTGATTT
>NW_005842897.1:512912-514567 GCF_000455745.1 Alligator sinensis | reverse complement strand
TGCTTTATCTTTCAGATCTTAAATACAGCAAATCCATTTTTGGTGTGGAACCGCCTCACTGCTTCTGTCTCCGCAGTCCGTCTTGTTCTGCATCCTGTCGCTGTGTCAGAACAGGCAGGAATGGGGCATTTTGTCTCCTCCCTGAGGTCTGACCCTCATCCCAAACACCAAGGCTGTTTGGTTTGTATTAACTCTTACAACACCAGAGATCATGGGCGACTGGTGCCACCTGAGTCAGGGGGGGCACGTGCCCCCCCAGCAGCCAGTCAGTGACCGGGGGCTACCCCACGGCCAATCTTGCTGACTGGGAAGTGCAACCTGAGCTCCTGGAGGTGCCAGCGGCATTTCACCTGGTGCCCCCCCTCCCCAGCCGGTGCTCGCAGGGGGGTCACCAGCGCTCTCGCCTGCCCGTCGCCTAAGTGGGGAGCGCTGCCTGTCAGAGGGTGCACCAGCACTCTCAGGGGGCGCACGTGCACCCCGATGCACCGCCTATGCATTGCTACTGCCGGATATTCTTGTTTTTCATGCATCCAGTGGCTTTTTGGCCATGTCCATGCTCCTGAAAGTGCCACTGAGAAATGCCCCACGTGCCTCGTGCACAGCTAGCTAAGCCTAAAGCAGGCAGGAGCCCCCGGTCCAGCTGCAACCCCTCAGTCCCTTAGGCTTCTCCCAGAAACAGAGGTGTGTAGGACATCTCCGCCTATCCTGCTCATCTCTGTTTCTGGGAGGAGCGTTGGGGCTTGGACCAAGGGGGGCTGCAGCCTAACCGGGTGCTCCTGCTTGCCTTACGGCTGTGCACAAGCCCTGGGGAGCGTTTCCACCTGACCTGTGCAAGGGCAGCGCCTGTCTTGCAGCCTCCCACGACACCTGGGCTGAGACCCACTGTCCTCAGCACAGTAGCCATGTAGGGAGGCACGCTCCGCCTGGCCCTGTGAAGTGACTTGCCTGTCGGATCACTGCCTATTTCAGTAGATTTTGGTAGTGAGAATAGGGATGTTTTTGGAAGGAACACTAGGAAAAAGTTCGCGGCCCCTCCACTAAATTAGAGGATGGGCGCAGGCGACCCAGCCGCTCCAGTGCCGCCTCTCCGGGTCCCAGCAACACCGCGACACCCATGGGCGCCTTCCCATTGGGCGTCCTGTGCGCTGCCAGGGTCCCTGCACCATGAAGGTAAATCTCGCCAGCCAAGCAGGAGCCCCTGTCTTGACAGGACCGGGGTGGGAAGGAATTTAAAAACCCGAGGAGGAAAGCCCGGCCTGATTCCTCTCTCAAGTCCCTGCAGGAGGTCCCTGAGGCATAGGCCTGCAACTCTCCCAGTGTCCCCATCCTCCAGTACAGGAGTGGGGACACCCCTCATTGCTCGGTGGCTCCCCAAACCCTGCTTCCCCCCTGCCCCGCACTGACAACACAGCCTGCTGCCTTGCACCATGCATAAAGTATCCCCGGGGAGGGGCAGCAATAGGGACAGTCAAGGGCTCGCACTTCCCCACCTTTTTAATTTGTTGTCATTTATTTATTTAGTTAGTTAGTTTTGGTTGCACCCATTTCACAGCTGGGAAGACTGAGGCGGTGGCGGCGCCCCGCCCCGTGGAACCCGTGGGCTCCGCCCCCCGGCCGGGAGGCGCGGCGGGCTGGGGGCGGGGCTTGCCGCAGAG
>NW_005842897.1:505876-512566 GCF_000455745.1 Alligator sinensis | reverse complement strand
CGCGCTGTCATGTCACCGTTGCTATTTCCCTCCCTTGCATCCTCCTGGGGAAAGTTTTTGGCCCCTGTTGTGCTGCCCTCGCCAGGTCTGCAGTGCCTGGCGCTGGATAGACCCAGCCTGAGAAGTGTAGCCCTTCCCCAGGGTAAAACTCCTTCCGTAGCCGCAGCACCCGCTGGCAAGAGAGAACTGCCAGCTGTCTTGCAGAGAGTGCTTGCCTGGATCTGTGCCTCTTCTGTCCTCTAGATTAGCTGGATCTAGACCTTATGATGGCAGCTTTTATCTGAAACGTAGGCAGCCTTTGCAAGAGTTGTTCCTTTCAGCCGCTTGGCTCCAGCGGTGAAAACAGGTGGCACGTCCCCAGCGAGGCAGCCCGCCCGCCCCGTCCCCAAGGCTTTGTAGCCACCTCGGAGTCTGATCCCGTCCCTGTGTCCCACCTGCAGAAGGAGGATCTGGCACTTCCACCTTTTAGGAAGGAAGTTGTACCCCTTCAGCGCAGAAGTGGGACTTGTTCTAGGCACCGTGTCCCCTCGGGATATTTTAATGAGTGAATCAGGGAAAATCAGCAGCGTGGTGCTGCCCAATGCTTGATTTAATTCGGCTTCATTACTATGACGGCAGTAGAGCTGGGCTGTGGTGAGTATTGCCCGTCTCTAACGAGGTGCAGTGGATCTGATGCATCTTTGGGGGGGGAAAAATACAAACCGCGAAATGTTGTATGTTATGAATGGCCACGAACCGTCTGATACACGCCCAGTGAATTTACAGTCCCATTGATGTCACGTTGTTGCGATTTCGCCTGTGGTGTGCTTGCTGAATGGTCTTGCAAGCGGGGCTGGTCCCATAAGACGGTTACTACCAGCTCTTCCACTGCATTTTTTTTTAACCGGGTGTTGGGGTCGCAGAATGCATTTCACATGAATGCTCGATATAATATTGGCGCAGCACAAAACTGACATCAAAGATGACACAATTATATAGAAGCGCAGTTTGAATCCCAGCATCAGGGCAATAGCTCCATTAAAATTCAGCGATGTTTTATGTAGCACTTGAAAAAAAAAATATATGCACGCAACTTCGTCAAAGCGGTAGGGACGTGTTCTGCGCATATGCGTCGAATAGCAAGTGCAACTTATACCGGAGCCGTGGCGGCACTTTTTGCATGAGTGTTATTAATGTTCGCGTTTGGGAGCCGGTGTGCAATCATGTCGGTAGTGAAGAAGCGCAGTGTCCCTGCGGCAGAGGGATTTATTACTGCTCGTTTAGCAGGTGGAAGGTCAGTGCAGTCCTCTGTCCTCCGGGGTTGATTACTGTCACCCGGTTATTTGGAGATGACTGGGAGAGGCGGTGGGGCAGAGCTGGGAATAAACCTCTGACATGCAAGAGAGAAAGTTGAAGAGGGCTGAGCCGGTAATGAAATGGGTTTGGGGCACATCCTTTTAATCCAGACTAAATGGTTTAGACGTAGGCCTCTCCTGTATGTTTGGAGCCCATGTTGGGGTGCCGCGGGGATGTCCTGGATACACATCTGGATGCCAGCGAGGAGTCCTGTATCCTCCATAGCAGCAAGGCAGAATTAATTCATGGGAGGCGCTTTCGGGGTGGAGATGAACAAGCTCCACAAGCACTTGTGAAATGCCAGCTTGCTCTTGGTGACGAGGAGGATTTTTGCAAGCCCCATGGGAGAAAACAAAACCACTTTTTAAATCTGGAATAGGGTCCTTTACATGCCAAGCTGCCGAATTCGTGTTTACGCCCTGCATGAGTTGGGCGTACGGTAAGGACAAACCTGAGAGGGAAGAGGTCTTCCTGGCAGGGTGAAGTCTTGTGATCGGCCACATGCAGTTGGGGCAGCCTCTGCGCAAAGCCTGGAGCAGCACCGGGATCGGCACTTCTAGGAGAGGGTGTGAAATCGGAGGGCTGCCCCGTGACGCCTCTTGGGCTCCGCACGCCTAAGGTCAGGGAATGGGGGTGCCAGGGCAGAGGAGCTCCTCAGTTTGAGGAAGAAGCTGAAGACGTTGAAACTGGGTCTTGGCGTGAGCAGCAAGGCGGTTCCCTTTCTGCAAAGCCCAACTAAATTCAGAAGTGCCTCTTGTTTCTTTCTTTGGAGCTACTGCTGGAAAAATGTCTCCTGCCCATCTCGAGGCTGTGGAAGAAGCCATTGCAGAGACTGTCCAAGCCAGCCCGTTTGGGATGCACGGGAGGGAGAATGCATGGACGACAAGCAAGAGATGCCTCCAGAGGTGCAGTAGAAACATGGAGGGAGTTAAATAGTACTTGATCCCTAGCAGTGAAACATGAGCCTGATTTCTGGTCCCGTCTTTTCGAGATGGAGACTCCGAGTGCCCACTTCAACCTGTGGGTGTTGAAGCAAGCCAGCAAGCTCTGCCTTTCTTCTTGTCTGGGGCTGTCCCAGGACTTTGCAGGCAGAACCAGATCTTGCAATAACGCTCCAGGGTGCATCAGTGCCGGTGCCTCCTGTGCTGTATCTGTTAGGAGGGAGCCGGGGGAAGTGCATTTTAGCACATTAACGTCTTAGTGCAGATAAGAGTTTGCCCAAGCAAGCAAAGGGCCTGTTTATAGGACAGCTGCTACTACTAGATCTGTGCTGGCGCAGCCACCTTGGCAGAGCTCCCCGGTGAAGGTGTATCATATACAGACAGGAGGGATTTTTCTGCCAGAAAAGTTGGAGCACTTCACAGACTGACAGGTGCCAGGACAGGGGATCTGGGTGAGCCAGAAGAAGCTGCTTCCCGTCAGCCCGGCTGCATGCACACAAGAGGCTTTGCCAGCCTGTCTGCTGGGGCTGTGGGGATGGGATCTTTCCCCAACATGATTATTCCAGCCACTTTTTGTTTGCCTAGATTAGAGCTAACACCTGCTAGCGAGTGGGAGAAGCCGACATGTTTTCAGTAGGTAAAAATGTGGTATGTATTTCCAAACACAGCCCGAAGGTATCAACACATGTCATTGAAGCAGGGAGAGATAAAGTGCTGGGAAAGAGCAAACAAGACAGAGCAAAACCTAGATATCTTTGCTCTAAGGATATTTCTAGCTGAGAGAGGGTGGCCTTGTTTAAGCGAGCTCACACACATGTGCGAGGGCAGGCACTTATAGATGTCACAGGTGTGCTGGAGGCCGGGGGTAGCTGAGCGCTGCCCACTGTTACTTGCCTTGAGCTCACTGGCAATCGGTGACCTGGAGTTTGCAACAGGACAGCTTCTGCTACTCCAGACAGCCTAAATCTGATCACTGCTGGGCTCGGTCCCTTCCTTATTCTTTGCATTTGTCGTCCTATCCCTTTATAAGAGACTCTGGAGCGGGACGCTGCTGCAGCGTAGAGGGTCGGCCCACACCATCGTCTGCTCAGCGGGGATCCGGGAGACGGAGCCTTTTCTGTTATTGTGAGTGGATTCCAAAACCACTGCCCAGCTCAATAATAGATCCACAGCAACCGCCCGCAGGCCAAATCCCGTCCCACGCCCAAGCCGGAGCGTTATTTCCGCCTCTTCCAGCACAGATGCATCTCTAGCCTAAAAAAAAAAAAAAAAAGCAAAGATTTTGCAGGTGGTGGCTTGTGTATATGAGCCTTCCTCTCTGCACTTTACTGGGGATACTCAGAAGCTGTTCTTGTTTTGGCCTCGGCTACATAAGTCTGAGGACGGTAATGTATTTCCACTCCGACATCTGCAGTCAACACTGGGGGCTTGTACTAGCCACCAAAGCCGGGGTGTGTGTGTGTGTGTGTGTGATGAGACCATGTGCGGGTTGTGAAGACCTTTACAATGAAAGGGGCTGTATATTTGTGGTTGCAACCCCTCCTCCTCCTCTGAACACACAAGGAAAACTGCTCGCAATGCAAAAAGCCAGCGTACCACAAGGTTTGAGCCTTCAAATACCTGCCCCCGGGATGCTGTCAGCTGTGGGATGCACCCTTGTTTTGTGTTGCTGTGTTTGTTTCTTTGTCAGGCCCCCGCACCTTTCCTCCTCATTTGTTTTTTCCTGTCCTAAAACCAGAGGATCTCTTTGCATTGTGTCCCAGGCTGTGGAAGAGCAGTTGGGTTTGAATGGCTTGATTGTTTGGGGGGTTCTCACTGGTTCCTTTCATGCAAGGCAACATATTGAGTGCAGACATGTCCGTGCTGCTCTCTGGGAATGCTTCTGGTGCTCGCAGTCTGCTTTCGTGGCACAAGCGGGCAATTGCTGCAAGTCAAGTAGGCTTTACATACCCTCCTCCCCCCCCCAGGTCTTTGTGGGCTGCACACACAAAGATATGTTTGAGTTTTTGGCTTTCAAAATGTAAAGTTAGCTGTATATGACCAGCGCATAAACCCTGCTTCCAAACTTCCAGCTCTGATGTGAGTCTGAATGGTTTGATCTGCTTCAAAATGTGATGCATGTTAAGGGTTTGCCATAAGAGACTCGACAAAGTCGCACAGTAAGTGTGTGATGTACCCAGATCCTAGGGTCCTTGTCTAACCACTTGGCCATCCTCCCTTGTTAGGAGCTGGAAGGGACCTTACAGATGATGGGGTACTTGGGCCTTCCTTTTTTATATTCCTGCTTTTGTCTTTTCCTCAGGACTATTATACAGCCCTGCTCTCTTCAAAAGGACAAGTTCATTTTGGATTAAGGGAAGGCATGAAAGTAAGGCTAGATGAACTGAGTCCCGTGAATAGAAGGTCCTACTTGCTGCATGTCAGCTGCTCTGCAGTCGCTGTTTTGTGGTCCACGCTGCGTTACAGTAAAGTAGAAACTAAATTGGCCGTTTCATAGCTGTGCCGCTACCTGTGGGATAGAGCAGACCATGAAACAGCTACCACTGAGCAGCTGATGTACAATAAGTTTCCTGCTACTTTAACTGCTTGATGTGTCCATGCACTACAATCTGTCCCCTGGTGAAAGTCGTTAGGTCTCACACCTGTGAAGCCTGGGAATGACGAACACCTGGAGCCATTGAAAGGAGCAGAGACTGGGCAAGCCACAGGCATGTGCCAGGCAGAAACTTTCTTATCTGAGGCTATGTGGATGTAAAAGCAGTGCATCTTCCTCAAGGAGTGATTTGTTGGACATCTCCACGCAGCCCACGTTCGTGTTGTTTTGCCTGGAAGGGTGAATCATCGCAGCTCCTGTCCCCGGTCAGCAGACCAGACGGACCGGCTCGGCGGGGTCAGGTTTGTCCGACCCAGCCCGGGGGTGTGGTGAGGTGCCGTCTCTGCTGTGCTGCCCTTGGTGCAGACGCAGTTGCACCAGCACAACTGGTCTTTTGCTGATGGGGCTGGTATGGCTCAGGGTAGAGAGGCAGAGTGCAACGATCCTGGCAAAGGCACAGTTTTGGCAGAAGAAGTTGCATCTGTGTGTGGGATGCTTTGCCAGTGGGGGATACCAGGAGAGCCATGCTAGTGAAGCGGGGGTTAGTAGGCGCAGCTTGATTCTGCCGCCGAGGGCGTCCCCGAGGCCGTTCAGTCCTCCCTTTCGCCCCGTTCCCTGCTGGCAGCTCGTCACCCCCAGCCGAGCCCCCCATGGGAGGGGACTGGTGGGAAGCATTCGGGCTGAGAGGCCGCTGCAAGGGCCTTCGGCAGGAGGGGGTGGGTTCAGAGACCTGTTTCTGTGCAAGTTTGGGAGTGTCGAAGCTTCTTGTTTAATGCCACAGAGGAGCAATTTTCGTTCCAGAGACGTTTCCCGGTACCACCCGGATCTAGTCCAGCCCTGCTCCCGGCCTGGAAAACACAGGGTGCAATGTCGCCGACTCCAACCTTCCCAAAATCATGGGCTAAGACCTCCCACCCCACCCCCCTTCAGTCATGCGATTGGCTTAAAAATAATCAGATTTGAAATAACAGTGATATTACATTCTCCACCTTTTATTTGCCTTTTGATTGTTTAGCCCATAAAGTTCATGTTTTCAAGGGCTTTTTTTTCCTCTTCACCATAAGGGCCACAACCCTTTTTCTTTGAGCTTCTCGCACTATTGCATGATGACGGGAGCTGGCGCTTTAAGAGAAACCCCAGCCATCGCATGACTGAGTGGTGTGAAATGGTGATGTGGGGGCGAGATGGGGATGGCTCTGGTCGGGGCATCGTGTTCTTGCTGGCACTAGTAGGGCATAGTCGGGGCACATGCCTGTTGCAGATTTAGTGGTGGGTGAGACGGGCGCCTGACCCGAGTGCCACATTAGGAGGGGCATCAGAATCGCCCCTGCAGCAGCCGCACCCCGGCAGCATTGCCGGGTCGGGAACTCCCAAACAATCCCCGGTTGCTGTTGGTTTAAGAGCAGCACAGCTGGGGCGGGCAGAGGACTGCTTTGGAGTCGTGGTACGGCAATGCTGCCAGGACACGGATTCTGCTTCGTCCCCCTCCTTCCCCCCACACCTCCTCCCCTGCTCTCAGAGCTCATGTGCCCCCTTCCCACCCAGTTCCTGAACCTGTACCCCGTGCCACCCCTCGCTCTCAGACCTCGCCTCCACCCCCAGCACAGAAATTGTGTGCCCCCCCTTCCCTTATCTCCGCACCTCCACCCCCACGCTCCCAACTCGGCTTGTTACTGCTGGAGCCAGCCATTGTAGGTAAGCAAGTGTGCAGAGCAATTTGCTTGCTCTGGGGGATAAACTGAGAGGTGGGTCAGATGCGATGGACATGAAAGCATGCATTTTCAGAGGAAGAGGTTTATACTATGGCAAGAAAGGGAAAGA
>NW_005842897.1:479040-505851 GCF_000455745.1 Alligator sinensis | reverse complement strand
GAGGATGCATTGGAAGCCTGCTACTCGGTGAGGATCCCCCTTTTACTCGCCCTTGTGGGGGAAAGAGGATGTCAAAGCACTGTGGCCTGCAGCATATCCGAGAGATGCCCAAGGTAGCTGTAAACAGGCTAGCTGGGATACCACGTGCAGCAAACACTGCCTCTCTTAGAGGGGTAAAGCAACCGGTGCTGAGCTGCGTGCTGCAGCACCTGGGCTAGGAGTTCAGATGTCACGCTGGAGTAATGCCCCCAGAATCACCATAAGGCTGGCTACACACCAAATAAATGCAGGGCTCTTGTTCTCTGTCCTTGGGGTTTCTGAGGTTTAGTTCACCCTTGGGCCACATCTTGCGGCTCTTCTTTGTAATTGTGAAGTTGATGCTTTAAAAAAAAAAAAAAAAAGCTGAGATTCACATGAATCCAGCAGCTGGGCCTTTCAGAAAAATCCCAAGTAGTGTACGACTGCCAGCAAAACCACTTGATCTGGCAGGAGTGTTGAAAAGGGGCCTCGCCCTTTCATACCACTCATGCCTTGTTGCAGTGGACATGGCCAGGCCTCCCTCGCATGACAACCAGTGAGTGATGATCACTTAGCAGAGCTCATCCTTAAGTGGATAATCTGGCCTGCTGTTTCTGCAGTGGCCAGAGCAAGACTGGAACCACAAGTAATTAAAGCTGGATGCATTTCAAAAAGAACTGGTAACACTAATGATTGGAGTCACTTATTAGGTGGGGCTGATGGGCCATAATCAGGGTGAGAGCAGCTGGTGCAGAGGCTGGTAATTGCAGCGGGCAAGGAGAGGCTGACTTACTGCCTGTCTGCTGCAGAGTTGAGTATGGGGAGACAGCGGAGCTGAGGAAGTCCAGACCCCCGGACCCCCACATCTGGGGATGCGGTTCCCTGTCAGCCAGGGGAAGGCCCGAGAGCATCGCAATTATTTGGTGTACGGTTCCAAACGCAGAGGATCGACATCTCTGAAAATCCTCTTTTTGCACTGACCTAATTGCCTTCTTTGTGGGCAGAATCCCATAGAAAGCATATGTGAAGTCTGTTTGATGCAAGGCGTTGTTGTCTTCGGTTATAAACGGTTCTGTCTGGAAGTCAGGATCCCCGTATTATGGGATCAGACTGCGACTCCCACATCACGTACATAGTGTGGGCTGCTTGTGATTTTAATAAAAGATGGCATATATTTTCTGTTCTCTCTGGGCGGGAACAGTCTGCTGCTCTCGGGTGCTTGTTCTTGTTTTGATTATTTTGGATTTGGCTAAGGCAAAACTGTAGCATGCTTCTTACAGATGCCTGGGAAATAGCTGCCTGCGTGTCCTAGCTGGCAGTTCAGCCCGCTGGCTTCTTATCTCCCTTAATTTAAAGGTTCCTCCCTCTTTTCAAAGGAGATAGGGGAGCTATGAAAGATAGAAAAGAAATTAGGCAACATTTTCAAAATCCCTTGAATGATGTCGGAGACCAAGGCTCATTTTCAGTAGTGACTGAGATGCGTAGGAGCCTAATCTCATTGTGCAAGTCAGTGGGATTTAGGCTCTTGGGTGCCTAATTCTTGATTTTGAAAATTGTTTCTGTAATGTTACGTGGTTTGTTCTGTGGTGAGAAGGTCTCGGTTTGGTTAGTTTTATTCTGGACTCGTCTCTGGCGGAGTGAGAGGACGTTGGTAGAAAACGAAATAGGACCACCCTCCTCCGGGCATCTTTGCGTTCACACGGGGAACTAACTAGGTCCCTCAAGTGTTATAGGACCGTGCGTGTGCCGGCTTCTGTGCGCTGAGCCAAGAGTGCGTTCAAGAGCGTAGCTCCGCGTCAAACGCTCCCCACAAATCTTCCCCTTATTGAGTATGAAAACCATTATGACTTGGGAGGAAACAGCTGGCTGGGCTCCTGGGGCTTGTTATACAAGGTTTTACCATGTCACGGGCGGCTCTAAACCGAACGCTTCTCCACCAGCATGTTTGTGACTGGGAGCATTTTTGCTGAGGAATTTGACCCAGCCAGCTGCAGCCCTCCAGCCATGTGCCGCTTCTGGGCCATGTGGGGTAAACCAACCCAGCATGTCTAGTTGGCATCCGGGCCAGGCGACTCCAGCATCCGCTGTTGTCTTTCCCATTGGGCAAATACAAAGAGAAGCTAGTTTTCCCCCGCAGGTAACATGGTTCAGGCAGGTAGCTACAGGTCTGAGCAGCAGCATTTGCCACTACAGCTAATTGCTGCCATAAAGCAGCAAGGGTGGGCGCTTTTAGAAATCAGTCCCCAAACATCCACATTTGAATCATACAGGTGAGAGCTGCACTTCACCCGATGCAAACCGTTGAAACCCACTGAAGATGTGGATATAAGTCTTCATAGCTTGTTCTGCATTCGCTGTTAGTGTTGGCATACGAGGCTTTTATGCACTGCATGCTACATTGCACTGACGCTTGCTAGGAGCCCCTTAAACAGTACATATAAGCTGTCACTCAGCAGGCTTGCCAGCATGCTTTGAATTTAAAAAATCAAGGCCCTTTTCTTGCTTCCAGAGGCAGCAAGAAGTGCCTCACCCCATATCCATCAGGACGTGGCACTAGCGTGTTTTTGGCAGGTAAAGACTCTTCCGGGAAGAGGACTCTTAAGATTAATTGGAGCCAGGATCTAGCAGCATGGTACTGCTGTAGAGGCTATGTAGTGCTTACCTTGATATAGGTAGCGACGGTGAGGAAAGAAGGTGGAGAAATGGTTTCCACTAGGAACTTACATGATAATAGCTGTCTCCCTGGAAATTGGGCACCTCCTTTCTTCAGGAAAGGCAGCGCGTGGTTTGCATTTTGCTGTCTGCGTACCCAGGCCCTTAACGCACGGAGCTGTGAGTGCTGCGGTCGTGCACGGATGGAAGCAGTCCAGCCCCAGGTTCCCTTCCAGCAGACCGCTAGCTCTCTTCCCATGGTTGTGACGGGTTATAACTCACTATATGGATCCAGCGGCCAAACTAAGTCGTGGCAGTGTGTGCAGCCATCTGCATTTCACACTGCGGGGTGATCCGACTTTTCAGCTGGAAAAACTGGGGCCACTGGTTTGAAATCCATTGCAACAAGTTAGCATGACTGAATTTCTATCTATAAAACAAAGATCGTTTTCCCAGAAGAAAAAAAGCGATGCTAGGATAAAGTGTAACACCTGAGTGTAAAAATGATAGAGGGGGTATTATGCTAATCCCCAAACGGAGCGTAGTAAACCTTGGGAATTCAAAGGCAAGGTTACACTTAAAAGAAATTCAAGCTCCTTTGGGCAAGAAACTTATAGGTAAGGCCCCTAGAGAAGTCTTCCCTTTACTGATGCTACAGGAAAAAATACGAAAATCCCTTCTTTAGAAGCAGTTTATTTGAATCCTGACCATAAATGTGATCATCGCAGTCGCGTACCATATTCCATCCTATTATGTCACTACAGGGCAGACCCAAGATGCCTTGGGTACTGTAGTTGCATTTCTTATTGAAAATGATTCGATTTCTTTTAAGTCGCCTTCACTTTGAAGTTTCTGGGTTGATAAGGCTCGATGATTAGATCATCCCCATAATGTTTGATTTACTCATAAATGACCGGTCTGGTTCACACTCCCAGCTTTAACTACATACAAGTTTCCCCTCTGGGAATTTCCATCAGTTTCTAAGATCAGGAGCAAGAGTCCCAAACTGAATGCTACCAAGGGATATTTCTAAGGCTTAGAAGATCTCCGCCGAACATCAATGTCAACATCAAAGTGAAAAAGTGAACTTTTAAAGACCGATTTCCCAGTACCCCAGAGCAATGCAGAGTAGTCTGAATGTGTTGCCCAGTTATGCTGCATTTAAAGTCTCTCCGTCTCCGCAGGGATTCCTTATTTTTTGTTCCAGCCCCTGTACTTTTCCTCCTCGTGATCCCTGATTTCGGTTGCAGGTGTCTTTGCTAAAACGCGGTCGTGTTCTCTTTAAAGAGCTCTAATGTTTGAGCGAAGTGACCCCCTCCGATTTCTTAAGCACGTTTTACTCTGTCTCGTCCCACCACTCATTTAATTCAGTTCCCTGAATTTCATATACAGATTAGCTAGAGCAAACTAGGATCATTGGTGGAATTAACCTCCTGTGTCTTACTGACTCGCTTCATTCATGTGCATTATTTGTATGCAGAATAGCAGTATCAAAAGTGTGTGTGTGTGTGTGTGTGTGTGTGTGTGTGTGTGTGTGTGTGTGTATATATATATATGTATGTATATACACACACATATATATGCACGGCCTCATGTAAGAGTTGCCTAATCTTCTCAGTAGCCGATATAACAATAGTTAATAATTTAGTTTAATTATAACCTAATTTCTTCAAACACAGCATAATATGCAGAACCTTATTCATTGAAATTTTGTGCATTAGTTTATTGTTCAGATTATTTGGGACACGGAAGAGACCGATGCAGAATACTTGCAGGACTCAGATCTCGGTCAATGCCAGTTAAGGAAAAGATTGACTTACAAAGTCATGCTTTCCTTAGAGTGAAAGTCCTGTAAGTTTGGAGAGGTTATGAAGTATTTTTCATGCAAAGCAAAGAAGCTGAATTCTTTTTCTTTCATCGCAAACTAGATCCCAGCCTCCACTGTGTATAGCAAAACAACGCCTTTAGCTGGTGCAGAGCCTCTGAATTATGCACATTGGTGTTTTATATAAACACATGTTCTCATTACTGTTTTACCTTAGTCCTCCCTGCCGCCTCCTGTGCGGTCTGTTTTTCTTGCATTCATGTGCATTCTCTTTCCATTTTTTCTTATAAGGTGCGATGCTAGTTGTGATGATGTGGTTTCGTGGTTAGAGCCCATGTCAAACTCCCGGGCAGTCTGGAATATTGTAGCTCACTTGAGAGAGACACGCTAGCTTCGTGGTTCAAAGAGGCCTCTTTCAAGTGCTGGAACGAATTTTTTGCCTGCTTGGCGATGGGCTATCCTGATGGATTCCCATACAGATCCTGCAACTCATGTTCAACTCATGGGTGTCAAACTCATCAGCTCTGCGGGGTGGATGAGGGGTATAGAGCCGGTCCGCGGGGTGGATGAGGGGTATAGAGCCGGTCCGCGGGGTGGATGAGGGGTATAGAGCCGGTCCGCAGGGTGGATGAGGGGTATAGAGCCAGTCTGCGGGGTGGATGAGGGGTATAGAGCCAGTCCGCGGGGTGGATGAATGGAGTGGAGCCAGTCCTGCAGGCCAGGTCAGGCTCACAAACCCTTCTCCCTTCCCTCCCCATGATGAATACAAAGCACGCAGCACCTGCCTCAGCTGCTCTGGCACTGCGATGCACGTGTCCTGGACCGTCTGGCCCAGGTGCTGTGTGTGGTGCAGTCCTGGACCAGCTCAAGTGGGCTTTATGTGCAGCTTGGATCCTGGATCCTTTGCCTGCAGACAGTCCAGCATGTGTGTCAACTCAAAATCTGGGGGGCAACACCAAGAGCCAGATGATAGGGATATGTGGGCCAAGTCCAGCCCCTGGGACATATCTTTGACACCCCAGCTAGAACTGATTTGAAACCTGATGTAAATGCAATGATTTCTCAGAGCCAGTCTTGGGTTTCCTTGGCTTCTGTACAGCATAAAGCTTTTTGTTCAGGGCTAGTCTTTTCTAGAAAAATTCTGCCAGGTTAACTACTGGATGATCTCAAATGTATCTAGTTACCCTAGTGCAAGTTTTAGTGCTCGAGTTATTGGTCGTCTCTCTGAGCCAAGTACACACAATGTGTAAGTGTATCACAGTTCCTAATTTGAGAAGCTGAATTTATAGCTATTCCAGCCTAACTCAGCAAGTCCTTGGTTCACTGGACAAGCACAGATACATTTAAAATGGTTAATAGTGATAGTTATTAAATGGTTAATAGTGATAGGCTCCTAGTGATTTAGTTTAGGTTGGTTACGACTAGATGAAGCTAAACGGATGCGAATAATACCATACTTACATGCATACAACACCTTTTTTTTTTTGCCAAAACATGGCTACTGGAAATTTGGGATGTGCGTTATATTCAAAGAAATATAGTAAGAGCAATCCTGCCGTTACTGTGCAAAAGCTAACATCAAGTCTGCTTGTGATCTACAATGAGCAGGTTCTGCGCCCTTAGCGGCTGGGACTCGGTTACTTACTACAAGGAAACATTTGTATTTCTATATCCTGCCTTTCAAAAACCTGCACGTTTTATTCCGAAGCATGTTGTATGTGCTAAAATATGGTAATTTTCAGTGAGTTTAGTTGTGTCTACACTGGAGGTTTGCTTTAATTCTGCTAAATCGATTAAAAAATTGGCATTTTGACATCAGTAGAGTTAAGTTGGTGTGCTCTCCTCGAATAACCAAGACCTACTTGTAGGAGTGAAGGAAGGAAAGCCATCAGCTTTCTAGCACAATGTTGTAAAGTCTGATTTTTCGCAGCTGGCTGAGGCGCTGGGGGCGGTGTTCAGCCATGCGAGTGGGACTTCCGGGTTGCTTACTGAGTGCCTAGAAGTTTTCACAGCACACGGTTAATGAAGTGAAGTTGTTCACACAATTGAGTTTGCATTGATTGACTGTTGTCCATATTCAAAATCATTTTCCCTGTACAGAACAGTACATCTGATGGGTACTGTATCCTACTCGAGAGCAGCTCGGTGACATCTGGTTTAGTTCTTTGGACTTATTAAAAAATGTTAACTCAAGAAGGCGCTCCACGGCTGTATAATTGTACCTCTCTGGGGATTCTTAAAATGTTAATTCCTCCGTTAGAAAATCTCAGATCAGTTCTTATGGCCAACCACAAAATCTTTGCAGTTGCATTTCATTCCCAGGCTGGACTGAGTTTTTGTTGGAAACGGTCTGTTTTCAACATATGTTCTTGTTTTCTCCAATAAACATAAATGTCTTGTTGGCCTAAATTTAGAGGAAGCAGAAAGGGCCTGGTGTCACTCCAGCACAATCAGTGGAGTGACTGTTTGGTCCCGAGATTTTTACATGGATTTACTGTGAGTTGACCAGTTCTGTGGATGAATTTAACTGCGTGGGAGGTGGCACTGATAACTTTTGACCTAATCTAGCAAAAAAGTGTCTGGATTAGAGGATTAATGTGATGAATCATTAGCAAAATATAAACATTCGTATTTCATGGCATAAGTACGTTTAACCTGACAAAAATTTCTCTAGAAATAATTAGGATAATTAGTGGGCAGGAAAGAAGATCTAGTTTTAGAGCCACATCTTGCATTCGGTTATTTTGTTTTGCATTCCAGTGGAGCTGCGAGCCGTATAGGTACGTAGCAAGAGAAAGTCCTAGCACCGTCGGGCAAGGCTGGCCAACATTTCCTAGGAAACCTGATTCGTGAGGAATCTGATTTCAGAAAATTTGTGTTGGATTTTCAGAATTTAATTTCAGAATGTTACTTTCTTTTTTTACTTTTCCATTTATTTCTTGAAAGGTGCTATTAGGTAATTAGGACTGGGAGATTAAATGAGAAATCAGTGGGCGCGTCTACATGTGCAATTAATGCAAAGCAATAAACTCCAGAGTTTATTGCTCCCAGGCGTGTCACTTGAATGTGTGCCTGGACTGCAGCACATTGAGCTGGGTCAGAACGGCCCCGGCTGGCCGGGAGCCCTGGGGGTCGGCCTGACAGCCCGGGGCTGCTCTCCCCCCCGGTTCAGTGTGCTGTGGAGGGGCTGGCTGGGGCAGCCCCTGCACTGAAGCACCCTCAGTGCCTGCCAGGGCTGCATCTACACATGCACTGCTGCGGAGTAAATAACTTGTATTTACAAGTGCTATCCTGCTGTGGAGTTAATTAGTTGACTCCAGCCTAATAGGGATGCATATGTAGATGTGCAATGGTTACTGCAGAGCTAATTAGTCTACTCTGCAGTAAACATCTCATGTAGACACGCCTGCTATGTGGAAGATCAAGGTCTCCAGGTCGGACCAGATGATCTCTTGAGGTCCCTTCCAGCCTTACTGCCCTATGATTGAGGTTTAGGAGCATGCCAAGTCTTGAGCATGGCTCAATTACCAAGCAAGAGAAGTGGGTAACTATTGCAGGGGAGCTAGACGGAGGTGGTCGAGCAGTGCCCTCCTTGCCCTGGCCACGTGTCCTCCATCAGTTAAATCAGTGATGGGGAGGGGTTGGTTCCCAATAGAGAATCCAGTACAGTGCACTGAGTGCTCTTCACCCCTTGGGCAAATGCTGAAGTGGAAAATAGCACTGAGCAGTAGTTGCAGCTCTTCTGGACAGAAAGCAAACACTAATTTACCCATTTTAAATTAAAGGGAATTTCACAAGTGAGACTGTAATTACCCAGAGATGATGTCACCATTCTTATCTGTGCAGCCAGGATAAGCCCTCCAAATATTTCCCAGTCGCTGAACATTTTCAAAAAGCAGGTGATAAGCTTTCAAGTCTTTCAGGACTGACATCATGGGAGAGTCCCAATGTGGATTAAGGCTCATCAGGAAGTCCTGTAGATACACTGTACTTGTCTAAAACAGGTACGAGCCAGTCATCCGGTGACTCCATCACTCGGATCCCCTGAGCAGTTAGCAAGTGGAACGGGGGGTATGTGTATGAGACAAGGTAGAGAAGGGGCTTTTCTTTTCTTAGTAGCTAATCCTAGTAGATGGTAGAAACCTAGTGCATACAGGTGAACCAGGAAGGGCTGTCTGGTGCTGACACCCCGGGTGTTAGCTTTCCGGATGACACCGCTGTTGCATCAAGGCAGTGCAGTCAGAACTAGGAAGCGTCAGGGACCGGTTTGAGGGGGATGATGCACTCCTCTCTTGCTGCTGTCCCTAAAGGACCTTGGAGCAGGGGGGAGCCCCAAAGCTGCTCCTACATGATTCAGCTGCAAGAGCTGAGCTCAGCTGGGAACAGCGGCAGCGACATGCAGTCCTCTCCTCCCAGCCCCTGCTCCCTGCCCGCGCCTCTCCTGCAAGTATCCCCTGCTACGTGGGAGCAGGCACTGCAAGCAAGGACCTGAGCACTGCTGCTGCTGCCCTTGACTGATGCAGGCATGGGGGAGCCCGGCTTAGAGCCACTCCTGCCCATGGCCTGACCCAGGCTCAGTGAAAGACGGTGCCAGCAGTGTGCAGGTTCCTCTTTGCAGCCTCTGCTCCCAGCCAGCAAGGGATGCTGGAAGGTGGTGGGGGGCAGTGAGCAGGAGGTGGAAGAAGGAGTCTACACGCTGCTACTACTGACCCTGTACCTGGCTAAGCAGGGCTCCCTGCACAGCTCCTGAGATCCCCTCGTGTCTGTGTCCGCCAGGGACAGCAACAGCATCACGCAAGCTCCCTGCAGCCCTTGGCTGGAGCAGGACAGGGGTGGCTCCGTCCCCTTGTCCCCTCCCCAGCCCAGGTCAGCTGTGGAGAGTAGCAGTTGTCAGTGCAAGGTGATCTTCCCCCATCTTATATGCCAGCTCCTTGCCCAGCTTCCCGGTGTCTTCTGCTGGCCCTCCTGCCATGCCTTGCTCCCATCCTCTCCCATGGTCTGAGAGGTGGCATGCCATAGCCCACTTCACTAAATCCTGGATCCACCCCTGGGAGCTGGCATAGCTACAGAATCAGACACAGGAGATGGAGAAGTCCTGTTAGACCACCTCGTCCAGCGGGTCTCAAACAGTGGACCACTGAAGCGGACTGCAAGGGCACAGGCGGGGCAAGTGGTGGGGTAGTTAAATGCCCCCTTGGGTGGCAGTCAGCATTGTGTGAGAAGCCAGGCTGCTCCGTGCACACGACCTCCCAAATGAGAAGCAGCCCAGGCACCATTGTGCAGCCCTGTAAGGGAGTTGCTGAGCTCTCTTGAATGGCAGCTCATCGACCCAGACAGCGCTGTGCGAACCTGGCTCTGCTGCTTCCGTTCTGGAGCTCGCTGTCTAGCTCAGGACCAGGCGTGTCTGCAGGAAAAGAGGGGCTGTGGGGCAGCAGGTGGGGTTGGGGACCCGTGGGGCTGTGCCGGGAAGGGTAAGGGCAGAGGTGCATTGTTGACTGGCAGGAGAAGGTGGAGCAAGGCGGGCCAGGGAGTCATGAAGATGGAGAACTTCTAATCTAGTCCACTCCTTGTTCCCTAAGAATGCATTTAGCATCTTCTTCATTCAGGTGGGAAATTACTCCTGTCCTGCATTGAGTCCTGGACATACCTCTTCATAATGGAAGAGCCATTTCCTTTCTTGGCATGGAGGAAAGCTCCCATTTTCTGATCAAAAGAAATCCGCTTTCATCCAGGCTAAAGCACAGCAGGTGTCCCGAGTAGAGACTTCTACAAGGCATAGTCATCGAGAGGAGTACCTTGAAAATACATTCATCTCGATTGCATGCAGGCAACTCATTAGAGCCATGCTGACTCCTGCAAACTTTTTAGCAAATCTGTAAATTCCAAGTTCAGCCTGATTATAGCTCCGTAGTAATGCAGCCAGGTGACGGATCAGGGGATGATGGCACTCAGTTTCTTTATCCCTCTAATGAATGCATCCTATTTCCTTACGTGCAGAGCTGTTACGAACATTAGTGAATTCAGGTTTGCAAAGCGCTCTGAGATCCTGGTCTGAAAGTCCTGTTAGTGTATTGTTAATATGCAAATTATTATATATGAGGACCAGGAACAGCAGATTTTACTGTTGTAGGAAATATTCACTAGTAAGGCACTGAATATCTGCAGTGCTTACTCAAGTCCACAGAACTGCTGCCTTTGCTGAAAAGTAAATGGAAATACATGGATAGAAAATTATTCTATTTTTTACAGCCATAGAGTTGTAACCTTTAAAATCTCATAGTACTTTGGCCAGCTCCCAGGTCTTATAAATTCATAAGGGTCAATTTTAGAAATTCATATCCACACTTTGATGTCCTAGGCACTGTTGTTGACTTTTTAGTTTATACTGTACAACAAATCTGACTTGATGAGAAAAATATCAGTAGCTTTAAGAATGATTAACTTAGTGCTGAGTTCTCCTTAGAGCAGGGAAACACTGATGCAATGAGCATTTATCCAGGCAAATTCTGATCTTCTATTGCAGTGTTTATTTCACAGCAAAGATAACTGTAGTTAAGTGGTGGGAGAAAATGATAATGAATAATGAGTCCAGCAGGGAGAGAGGAAATTGTATTCCTCTCTGGTAACAGCAAAAGGATCCAAACATATGGAAAATTCAATTCTATGGAGAATGAAGTTGCTCTTATGTAATCGGGATCAATGGAAATGAGCTGATGTCAGTACTGGACTGGTCTAACAGATGGATGGAAAATTGGATGGCAGCAGCATCAAAAAGGGACCTGATAATAAGGGGAGGAAGTTCCATACAGGCTGCTTTTCCATAGATTGTCCCCGGGAAGGGCCTGAAACGCCATTGAAGTCGGTGTGAGGTTTTCCATTGACTTAAGCGGAGTTTGGATCAGGTCCTAAAAGAACAAAGCCAGAAGAAACAGCTTGCAGTGAAAACCCTCATTAAACCAAGGAGTTGGAGTGAAATTCATTTCTGTGGAAAGGGTCAGCACAAGGTCTGTGCATACCCAGAACAGGGCTAGCATGGTCCACAGGCAGTCCCATACCTAATACCGCTGTGTTAGCAAGGCGGCACTCGCAGGGCAGCAGCAGGTGGGGCCGTGAGCTCTGGAAGCAGCTGTGCTTGTGAGACCGAACTGGGGAGGGAAGCACGGAGATGACCCCCGAGACACTGGTAACATGGCATTGACAGTGACAGCATGGCTTAGGGACTGGACAAACAGACTGGGAATTGGATTTAAGTGTTGGACCGGTCCCCTGGAATTCAGGTAAGTAGCAGTCAATCGCACCGCCCTTCCCGGGGGTAATCCAACCTTAATTAATGAACATTTTTTAAGAGCTTCCAGTTTCTGGAGCAAAAAGTATTCTGTATATGCCTCTTATTTGTATTGGGGTGAAGTTATGTGAACAGGTGCTGGGGGCATGCTGAGAGAGCGGCAGCAATCCTTCAATACCGCACTACTGGATTGCCCCACTGGGGACCAGTACCAGCTGCCAAGCGTTGGAGCTGCTCCCAGTGAAAGCCACCTCTGGGGCCTTCACTGTTCTGAATGGCTTTGGTTGCTAATTAACCTGTTCTAATGACCTGGCACGAGCTCCTTGTGACTCATCTAACAGGTACAAGATAGGCTACCAGCACCAGTTCTGATATTTTGGGGAAGGAGCAGAGGGGCGGTTGCTTTAGTTTGCTTTACAAATGAGGATGAAAAGAGTTGAATTTAGAATTTGGTGAATTTGGAGCATAGATTGCATCTTGGGCAGCTGGGCCATTGGGTGAGGATAACGAAAATGCCGCATCACTAGGGTAATTCATTGAAATGCAGAATATCGGCCATCCGGACCAGCAGACATTGACTCAATGGGACTTTATGGCTGAAAACAATGGGCCCTTGAGAGAGTCTCCCTAAATGAAATTGTTTCATTGCTCTGAATTGGGCTAGTGTGTAAGAAAAGATGCCTTTGATTCAACGAGTAAGGGGAAAAGCTACCAGCCATTCAGCGTAATTGGGCCGAGCTGTTGCGTGGAGGGGAATGCGTGTGTGGGTTCCAGTTAATGGAGGAATGCCACAGGCGCGGGGCAGGGGAATCGAGGGAAGGATGGCATGATCTCGCCAACGGCAGTTTCCAAGTGAATACGATAAGAAGGAAGAGAATGGACAAAACAAGCTGAAGGCCGCCGCTCTTCTCTTGTCGCACAGGCGGCACGGGAGGAACTTGGTCGCAAAAGTTGGTGCACGGCTCCAAGAAGCACCAGTAAACCTCATACCGAAATGATCAATCACTCAGTCGGTGATCGTTCTCCTCCAGGAGGCCTCAACAGTGCAGGCTTAAGAGCCTCCAAAATGACACGAATCAATTCTTCTTTCCCACGTTTCTGGGGACAGGGATTGTCTTTTTGTTCTGTGTTACCTACCAGTCCATGGCAAAGGCTTCGAAGTGCTGTTGAAATATAGATATTATTATTAGTTTTCACATTGTTTTGCTGGGTTGGCTAGTAAAAATACATGCAGGGATATGGCTTTAAAAGAACAGTTACCCCCTAGACTTGAAGAGCGCAGACGTGGCATCAATGAGCCCTCATCGGCTCATCTCAAAAGACATTTGTGCGCAGTGGAGAAACCCCACAGGTGAAGACTTCTAGATGCTGCAGTAATGCAACGGCATTTCCTTTCTGTCTGCGCTCTATCCAAGCCCATATGCCTTCTCTAAGAAACAGCTGCTGAGAAATCTGGGAGGAAAAATATTTTCTTCGCATAGTGGATGCTCTGAGAACAACCAGCTGGTTGAGGAGCCTGCCAAACCTCCACACAGTTGTGGAAATGTAGAGTAATGGGGCACAAGCGGACTGTGAGGCCTTTTCAGAGTTAAGTGTGAATGCCTCTTAATATTGGGAAGGCAATGAATGTCTTTTTTCAGAGCAAAAGTAAATTAGAAGGGAATGACTCTGTCTGTGCCAATGAATAAAGTCTTTATTCTGCAGGACTGACTGTGTCCGTGGTTCTGGACATCCTCTTGGGTCCTGCCTCCTGCGTGCAGCCCTTCAAGTTTTCTCCTTGGCCCAAACATGACGAATGTCTCTGTTTGAAATAAGTCAATCCACTTAAAAAAGTAATCTTGCATTTATGATTTTTCTGGTTAGGTTTGAAACAGCAGATTATTCTTGGTTCATTTTGAGGGCCTAACTGCGTCCCGTTGAAATCAGTGTGAAAAATCCTATTAACATCAGTGGGATTGGCAGGCCAAATGAAGTCATCGGGAGATGGGGAAGGGCTTCTCTACTTGAAGTAACGTCTCATTAGAAAATGACATGACCGTGAACTGAAATTTGCCAGGGAAGAAGTAGATTTTTGTTGAAGCGGTTAATTTTCAGTGAGGAAAGCTGAAACGAAATATTTGGATTCTGGTTGGTTTGACCCGAATTGAAATATTTGTTTGTCGAACTGATCCAAAATGCCGGGCTCATTCTGCAGCACTTCAATGTCAAACTGAGTCTCCCATGGTGCAGAGACGCTTGAAATCCAACCGTGGGTTTTGTCATGGGGTTTTATGGCTATGACCAGGCTAAAGGGTGGACAGTGAGGGGAAATGTCACTTCAGCTGTTCCTTCCCAAATCATTAGGAAAACAGGTGAGTTTAAATATCAAACTTTCAGGCACAACAGGAAATCCAATTTTCAGTTAATGTTAAACACAATGCAATCTCTCACTGTCACTTCTGTGAGTGAAGTGGCATTGGCATCTCATGGACTCCTCTTCTTATTCAGCAGTGTTTCTGTAGACAAATTGGTAAGGGTCCTGGTCCTGGGGCTGCTGCAGTCAGTAACAGCATATTCTTGATTTCAGGGAGGGCAGGATAGGAGCCACGGCTCTCATCACTGCAGCAGATAACTAATTAGCTACGATCATCCTGGCCTCAGCCCTTTACAAGACAGAAAGTGTATTTGTAGCAGGTGTTTCAATCATATATCAGACCTAGCACATCGGCCCTCCTTTCCACTCTGTTGAATTTATTCTTCCTACACCTTTTTTTTCTTTTCCACAGCTATGCTATTGAGAGCAGAAGCAGCAAATCAGTCCTGTTTTAAAAAAAAAAAAAAAAAAAAAAGCCAAAAACACAAAACAAAAAACCATTGTAGGCTACCAAATAAATGCTCAAGGTAAAAAATCCTATAAACAATCTTAATTGCATCAGAGCAAGATTCAGGGAAACGGGGCACTTGCACATAGCGCTGGAGGGCATAGTCTAGGAGCTGGGAGACCTGGGTGCAGTTCTTGCTCTGTCATGGTATTGGGCAAGTCGCTTCACCTTTCTTGGCTGCAAGTCCTTGTAAGAGGAATTGGTGCAATAATTTCTTATGTTCCATCCTTTTCCTCATCTGTTTAGGTTGCAAACTCTCTGAGCCATATGTTTATGCAGTTCCCACCCCTGAACCTTGGAGATGAGATGCTACTGTATTACCATAATAACAGTTAGACACAATTACATCTCACCGTGCTCAATTAGGCCCCTGGCAGACATTACAATTAACCTGTGATTAACCTGTTAATCACTTCTTAAATAGTAACCCAGGCACACCTTCAGGCAATTAATGGTGCCTCAAAATGGGAACCAGCAATAAAAACTTCCCACAACCAATCCAGCCCGATGCTGGCTGCATGGCAGGGTTTGGTTGCCCGCTCCGCCACATTGGCAAGCGCACAGCTGTGTTATGTCCCTCCTTGGGGCTGCACCCTGCTGTTTACAGGGTGCTGAGTCCAGGGAGCTCATCAGCTGGTCTGGGGTGCCCTACGACTCCCAGGGAGCCCTGACACTTCACATATCTTGGCCATAGAAAAGGAGGGTGGGATGGGACCTCAGGAGGTCGCATCTAATCCACTCCCCTGCTTAACGCAGGGCCATCCCCACCTAGACCATTGCAGCCAGGGCTTTGTCGAGCTGGGCCTTAAAAACCTCCAAGGATGGAGAGTCTACCATCTCTCTAGGTAACCTGTTCCAGTACTTCACCACTCTCATAGCGAAAAAGTTTTTCCTAACATCCAACTTAAGCTTCTCTTTCTGCAACTTGAGCCCATTGCTCCTTGCTCTGTCACCTGCCACCGCTGAGAACAGCCCAGCTCCATCCTCTTTGTAACCCCCTTGCAGGGAGCTGAAGGCTGCTAGCAAATCCCTGCTCAGTCTTCTTTTCTGCAGACTAAATAAGCCTAGCTCCTTTAGTCTCTCCTCAGAAGTCATGTGCCCAATTCCCCGAGCCATTTCTGTTGACCTCCGTTGGACTCTCTCCAACTTGTCCACATCCTTTCTGTAGTGGGAGGCCCAAAACTGGACACAGGACTCCAGATGTGGCCTCACCAGTGCTGAATAGAGGGGAATGATTACTTCCCTTGATCTGTTGGCAACGTTCCTATCAATGCAGGCCAGGATGCTGTTAGCCTTCTTGGCAACAAGGGCACACTGTTGACTTGTATCCAGCTTATTGTCCACTGTAACCCCCAGGGGCTGGGACCCACAGTTAGTTGATTGTTGGTCCCAGCCCTGAGACCCCAGTCGAGTCTCAAACTTGCTCTGGCGCAGAGCCGGGGCCGAGACCAACAATCAACTGATTGGCAGTTCCCTCCTTGGGACCCCACTGGAGGCTTGAACTGGCTCTGGCGTGGTCCTGGGGCTGAGATGGGTAATCAGCTGGTTGTTGGGACCGTACCACTTCCCACTGGGCTGCAGGCACCCAGCCTTCGTGTTGCTGAAACAGGAGGAAGCTGATGCAGGCGTGTCCTCCCATGCCCATGTGGCGGCAAGAGGTGCAGGTGTTGGGATGGGAGTCAAGCATATACCAGAAGGCCTCAGGCATGCTCTACCGATGGCAATGCTGGAAACCTAATCACTCATGTCGGCGTGATTAGACAAAACCTTGTAAGATGTACCCGATGGAGGGTGGGCTATGTCACATAATCAATCAATTGCTTCTAATTTCTATTAAACTGATGTTTGCTCCTAGGAAGTCCCACTTGCCTCTTTTTGTGGCACTGCTTTTGAATAAGGAAGCTTGTGGCTCTCCCAGATGTGTGTGTGACCTTTGGATCCCACTTCATCTGTGCTATGGATCACTTTAAAGGAGGGTTGGATAAAGAGCAGAAATTTACCTTTCTTGTCATTTCTAAGGTAGAGTCAGAGGAAATTGGTGTATATGCAGTCTGAGCCCAAGAGGGGGTTGAATAGAGAAACATTTATTGGGATGTTCAAGGCAAGGGTATCCAGCCTTATGCTCTGTAAGGGAGGTAAGTGAGAATTTGCAGTTATGCAACCAAACACATGTTCCTTGACCGGAGTCACTCTGGCAAGTAACTGAATGTACCCAAATCCAAGATGACTCTGATTTTAAGATGACCCCCCCCAAATTAGGTTCTATACATGCAGTATTATAATTTCCCATGTAAAGCATCCAATTATTGGAGGGTTGTCTTAAATTCATTGCCCCACAACATTGGAGGCAGGGAAAGCAGCAGCAGGGGGGGCAAGCAGTGGGGAGACAAGTGGTAGAGGGGGCAGACAGCTCTCCCTGGACTCTTGTCCCTGTGCCATGCTTGGTCTCCCACGTGCACATACTGCTGGCTGTCCCCACTACCACCCTGTGCTGCACTCCCAGGGGGCTCTGTGCTGGGGCCCTGGTTCAACAGGGAGCTAAGGAGCAGTGCAGGGTCCAGGGTGCGCAGCAGTGGGGGAATCAGCCCAGATCCAGAAATCAGCAAGACCCAGCAGTGATTTCCTTGCCCCACTCACTCCCTGCTTAACTGGGCAGCTATGGGGGAATCATCCTGGAGACTCGCTAGTACCTGTGGTTCTCAATTTTAAGACAAGACTTTGTGTTCCCCAGGATGAATTGGGGAGAAAACCCTCATTGTGGAATCAAGTAGACACAGTATTTCCCCTTCTCCTGGTAGCAGTGAAGGGTGAGCCTGCCTGCCTCCTTGTTAGCTCACCAGTCTTTCTTGCCTACAGACTCTTGAAGTATTCCTTAAGTTCTGCAGTACTGCTCTTCCAGGCCATCGTTTCCTTGCATCAAGTATGCAAGCTCTTCCTTATTTAGCAGAATTTGCAGAGGTTCTGCCCGTGAACTTGCTACCTCTGGGCTCTTAACCATAAGCCTTAGTGCCTGTGCTATCCCAGCCTCCTTCCAGACTTTGAGGATAGCTTTAATCTCTCACCTTGTTCCCTGCTCACCTTCCAGCATGTCCTGATCCTCTGCACATGCCTGCTTTCTTACTTCATAGCTGTTTATTCTTAAGGTTGCACTTTTCCCTCTATCTGGTTCTTTGAACTTGCATGTATGCAAGCTCTTCCTTATTAAGTACCTCTGTCCTCTTCATATGAGTTGCCCCATAACTTTTGAACATGTGATGATATCTTTCCTTGCAGAGCATATTTTCAGTCCATGTCTCATTTCCCTTAATATTTTATGTCAATAGTACCACGTTTTGATTTCTAGTTAAAAAAAAAACAAAAATAGAGCAAGTTAACATGTTAGTCTGAAGTCAGATAGAAGGCAGGGACAGGGTGGCACTTTAAAGGCTAATTAATTTAGAAAGACATAAGCTTTCATGCTACTCCTGCCCTGCCCTCCCCACTGTCTGACTTTCAGACTGAACATGGCTAACTTTCTGTCTCCAGCTAAAGAAAGTTAATGGTGCGGAAAAGGATAAATAGATGCAATTAGTGAGGCTCACATAGCTTTGCTCTTCTTTTATGGATAGGAATTCAATGGAAACTAATTTGAATAATCTTCTAAGATTCATTAGAAAACGATATCCCTGCTATGAAATGTTGTAAGATGGAAAATGCCTAGAAAGGATATCATTGCCTGTTAAATTTTATAGAAACCTATTGAATTTCTATAGTGTTGATTTCATTTCTGCTAAATTCTATAGGATTTCCCTTGAAAGGTGCTCTTGCTTTTATCTTCTTCCAGCTGCAGGAGTTATCAGCAGGGTTGTGCTTGCTGATAATGCACCGCAGTGCCGAAGCTGCGGAACAGGAATGTGCCAGAGACTCTTCTCAGTTTGCTCACATAGGTATCTTTGTGTGTATGAAAAGCTCTGCTTCTCTCTTCTGGAGGTGGCCGTATGATCAAATAGACAATTAGCATGGAGGGAAAAATGTATGTGCTATCCTCCATGCAGACATGGATTAATGCATGATAAATCAGGGCTGACGTAAGAGTTTTGTCACTTTTGTGAATCGAGGGTGATCCCGAAGCTCGTACTGATGCTGAAGATGAAGATATACTCTCCAGGGAGTGCTAGCAATCAAATGGAAACGTCTCAGTCAGAGGAAGGGTTGAGGAACGTTCTCCGCATGTACAGGCTGGGGACACTACAAGCAGTCCTCGACTCGCAGCGTTTCGAGTTGCGTTGTTTCACACTTACAACGTTTATCGATTGACACCCTGTTTCAACGTTCTGACGTCAGTTTTGACTTTACAACGCTTGATCCGATGCAACACTATGCCAGCAAACAAGTTTGCTGCGTCACCCATCTCCCTGGAGAACATCTGTCCAAACGTCCGTGGACACTTTCTTTGAGAAAGCAGACAAGACTCCAGAAAAACCTGCAGCCAGGACTCCTGAGAAGACTCCAGCCAAGAACCCGTCAGAAAGTCCAGCAAAGTCACCTCAAAGAAGTCCTTCCAAATGGATATGATTGCTATTTACAATATAAATACATTAATGTTGCTATATTACTCATCTATAATTGATCGAGTACAAAATTCTGGGGTATTTTTGATGAAAATAGGGTGTCAGGCCTTGGTTCAGGAACCAATCCCCCATTTCTAACATTGTTTTCTATGGGAAAATCAGTTCTGAGTTGCAGCATTTTGACTTAAAACATGTTTTCAGGAACCAATTGTGCTGTAAGTCCGAGGACTGCCTGTACAGCCATATACAGGATTGGAGGTACTACACAACCTAGAGCAGCGGTTCTCAACCTTTTTTGTACCAAGACCCATTTGTAAAGATCGATAGCCAGTCCCGACCCAGTGCCCCTCGCTCCCGATCCACTTCCCCCGCCCCCAGCCCCCGAGTGTGTGGGGCAAGGGGTGGGCGTGCGGGGCACGGGAGGCTCCAAGCAGCCCCTCGCCGGCTGGACCTCTGCCAGCCTGCAAGGGAAGAGCCACCATTTCCCACGTTTTTCTCCTTTAAAGCAGAATGCATTTTGAAAGCTCGTTGATCCATTCTTAAAGTTTGTCCGTGACCCTGTCATATATTCTTGCAACCCACTTTTGGGTCACGACCCACGGGTTGAGAAACACTGACCTATCGAATAGGTTAGTGCAAGCCATCCTCTCCCAGTGAGGAGAGCAGCTTAGCATGAGCTGATGGGAAACAAAAACTAAGGTTTTCAAAAGGAGCTCATAAGCAGTTGTTGTCCTAGGATAACGTTCAGGCATATGCAGAGGGCCAGCCCAGGCCTCTGTATCGGTGGGAGACGGCCTTCTCCAGACTAGCCCAGGACTCTGGTATAAACTCCCCCAAGGGTCATCACAACCTTTGCCATCTTTCACTCCAAGTGGATGTTTCTTTTGCCTTGACTTCTCATTGAATGCAATGCCACAAATGTAGGGCAATGTGTACATATGTTAAAAATAATTCCAAAACAATCCGGTCTCCTCCAAGCACTTCTTCCCTCCTGTGAGGTTGAGAGAACAAGCATGTGACACATTAATTACATTGCTTAATGCCCTATTGCAGCTGTTCCCAAACTGGGTCGTGACCCCAAATGGGGGCGCGGGGTTGGGGGACTGTGGGTTGGGAGTGAGGGGCCGTGCTGAAGAAATGGGGTCGTACGTGGGATCGTGCCGAGGAAAGGTTTGGGAAGCACCGCCCTATTGGAAAGCGCTCCGGTGCAGTAGCAGTAGCACGCTAGAACTTGGCACTATCTATGTGGCAGCTTCTTATTAAAACAAATGTGCAAACTCTCAGACTGCCCTTCTTAGAGACCGTTATGATGTGTATGATAGCAACACCTAGGAGACCTTATGGACTGGGAGAGGGATGGTCAACCTCCCCATCGCCCCACAGGCCAGATCTGGCTCTGGGTCTGTGTCGTCTGGCCCACGGGGCTTCTCACGGGTCTGAAAATTTGGTGGCAAGGAAGCACTGGCACTGCTCCTCTGCTTTCAAATTTCCAGATCAGTGAGAGCCCCACAAGCTAGACAGCGCAGTCCTGTGCGCTGCATCAGGGATGCAGAGAAGTGCGAGGCCTGATCCTGGCTTGCAGGACCCTGGGGCCCAATCCCAGCCCTGGAGACTGAGCAGAGACAGGGGCTTGATCCCAGATGTGTGTGTGTGTGTGTGAATGCAATTCATGCATTCAGGGACCAACCTAAGCCTCATGTGTGCAGGCTGAGCACAGGAAGCATGGGACCTGATCCTGGCAGGTATGCATCTAGCTTCCTACAAGTATACCGTTCAGTAAAATGCGCTCCCTTAAACACCGCAGTCGTCCTGTGGTCTCGGCACATGCAGCTGCATGCTAGTGAAATCTGTTTGTCCTCGGCTTGCATAATCCTCGCAGGGGGGCTGGCTATAATAGTAGTGAAGGCGGTCAGAACCGGAGGGAGATCCGGGAACGCTGCTAGGTCCATCAGCTGAGAATCTGATGATACAATAATTGCACATTGCATCTGGACAGCCCTTCTCTTGGAAATTCCCAAAGCACTTCAAGCGCGAGGGAGTGCCATCCCCGTGTTACGAAGGAGAAAGTGAAAAACAGACTGAGGGTCGTACCCGTGGAAGCCCAGCAGAGCCCATCTGGGTATAGCTCACAGCAAGGTCGTTTCCCCGTCTGGCTGGGAGGACCCGTTTGCTCTGTGTTTTCTCTTTCGAGAGGCTTGGACGCTTCCTCGGGATGTTCCCAGCCAGATGATCTGGCACGCTGGGTCCCTTGCATGGCCTGGAGCTCAGCTGGGCAGGAGAGATCTCCAGTGCGAACGCACATCTGTTCCTCTTTAAGTGTGACCACTGTCATGGCTTCCATCCCTCCAACAAAGCAGTTGTGTGCCAAAGGCCCGGTGATCGGTGGTGTTTCGGGGGAGTGGGGGCGGGAAAGATGGTTTCCAGGATACTTTGTTTTTTAATGTAGGATCCGAGACGTATATAAAGGACGGTAGTGGCAGCAAGTCAATGCTTTTAGCACCAACAGCTGCATTTGGAAAACGCTGTTTCAGATGCGTTTTGGGCGGGATCCATTCCTCTCCAGTAAATCAGCAGAGGATGCACTTTATGTTGCTTGACTGTAGGATCGAGCAGTTCCTAAGAATCGTAAGCAGCATATAAATTTCCGTTTTCCTAATCCTCCCTATACTCCCACAGCCTTTCCGCTGGAGGGACTGGGAGTTTGCAATGAAAACAAATGCACATGAAAGAGCCCCTGACCTTGTTTTCCACGCAAAGTAAACTCTCCCTCCACCCTAGCATGTGCCACTGCCCATAGCTCAGCCTGAAGCCCGAGGGGGAACAATAGGCTGAGTCATCTGGCTCCATGTGGAAGTTGACAAAACAAAGGCTGGAAAAATCTTCCAGAGGGCTGGCAGGGAAAGCAGGACTCGAGATCCTGGGTAGATGCAGCGAGGGTCCCGGAGTCCTTTACACATCTCCTTGGCAGTACCACAGCTGCCTGCAAATGGAAACAAATGCTTTCAACTGTGCGGTGAGATCCTCAAGGGCCAGATTCAAAGAGTGCTAAGATAACGGAGCCAGATCACTAGGTTTTTCCAAGGAAAACGTTGCCTAGGAGAGCACTGACCCGGGACAGAAACCCGAAGGGGCTTGCACTGTACAACTGTCAGATTTGTAACCCATGCTGGCTGGAGATAAAGAAACAATCAGGTTTTCCCCTAAGGCATCTAACTTCTGAAAACAGAATCTGGGTCGCTCCCAGATCCGCCCCAGACTCCTGGAAGCCGGAGAAGTCGGTCGAGCTGGAAGCGGCGCATGGCCGTGCTCGCAGGCAGAATGAATTGGCCCATGCAGAGCAGCATGGTCTCCCAGTACAATGCTGCCTGGTGAGACTGCCATGGGGGAAGAGGGGGCAAATTGGCTTGGCTTTGCCCCCCGTCCTCCCCGTATCCGACCTCGCAGCATATTTGTGGGCTGCAGAGCCAGCTGAGAACGCCGTACACTGAATGAGGCTTGAGTTCAGGCAGCGGGCTGAATTGCTTTGCTCAGGACCTGTGAAAATTAGGGATCCAAATTTGGAACAGAACTCTTCTTTTGGGGACACCAGGGCACAGTCCAGAAACTCAGGACTGGAAAAGTTAGGAAAGTTGGTATCCTAATTTCTACCTCCCTGCCTTTTTTATTTTTATTTTTACAGGGCTGGCTTTGATGAGGGGCGTGAGAGTATGTCCACGCAGCACCATGCACTGCTGGGCAGGGGTATGCCAGCACGCTTCTGTCTGGGAAGCAGCATTGCTAGGTTAGTGTAGCTCCCTACCTGAGCTAATTAGGAGGAAGCTGAGCAAATTAAGGGAGATGGAGTCTCATGCTATCGTCGTGGCCGTATTGGTACCTGAGTTAATATGCTGACATACCCAAAGGCCAAGTTTTGGCAGGAAAAACTGTGGGGCAGTCCAAGATGCTCCACAGTCCTCTATAACGAGAAGCCTGCACCACCTCTGGCTCTGGCTCTTGTAGCTGCCGCAGTGGAGGGTTGCTGATGAATGAATGAACTCCGATATGCAGAGCAAATTATTAATTTGGGCCCAGCATGATGTGAATGTTCAGCCCAAATGGTAGCCTGCTACCAGCACAAGGCAGCATTGTGCTGCTCATGCTGAGAGGCAATGCTAATTAGAGTTAGCTCTGCCTCTCAGCAGAGGCAGCGTGATGCTGCTGGGTGCCACAGGACAATTTGGGGAAGGGTTTGGCTGAGTCGAGACCGCTTTTCCAAACGTGGGCCTGTGCTGGAAAATTTGGGGCAGCTGGTTGCTGTAACCCTAGGTGTGCCCATGCTGGTCATTCCTGCGGCTTGTCAGTGCCGGTTGTGCCTTCGGATGACATCTACGCCAGTGTAAGTGGGAGGGGAACTGGGTAAGATCCTCGGAGCCTTTTTGGAGCAGCTTAACTCATGCGGAAAAGGTTCCCGGTGAAACAAGGGTCCCCCGAATTGTTCGAGAGGCATCTGTAGCCCGACGGGTGCGGCCAGGGGTAGGATGGCTGTGCTGGATGCCGGCACGCCCTGGAATAGCTGGAGGACCCCAAGTGCATCTCTCCTGGCTGCAGCCTTCCAGCTTCAGGTGCAAAAAGGAGCAAATTTATATAAGCCTGGGACTAGTGGGCAGAGAGAGAGACGGTGAGGGAACCTTTTTCCTTTTTTTTTTTATCCCCATCTGCTCTCTACCCTCTCTTGTCTCCTCCTCCCAGAAAAAATTAAACGAAACCAGGGAATTTCCAAAATTTGCTTGGGTTTTTAGTTCCTCTTCTTCCACTGTTGCTTCTAATTACTGATCTCTTTCTCTTAATGAGGAAACTCACCCCGGATGCTTGCTCCAGTTCTGGTATTGGAGAGGAGGAAGGATGATGTGATCTTTCTACTTACGTATTTACTCGAATACAAGATGAGGTTCCCCCCAGTTGGCACGGGGAAAAAAGCCTCCTCATCTCATAATTGCATATAAGAAAATCTCACTAAATACATGGTTTATCACTAAACTGTTGCCAAAAGCAGCATGTGCTCAAATCTTGCTATGAAGCTGATGAAACCAGCTATGAAGTTGATGAAATTCAGCCAACACTGAGCATGACTATAAAACACATGGCTCACATTGGGCAAATGTGCTGATAGGAACTTTTTGTGTGTGTGGCCCTTAAAAAACAGCAGTTGCTCCCCAAGAAGGGAACAGGCACCGAGCCTGGAGGTCCTGCAGTACAAGGCTGGCACTTGGAGAGGCCAGAGCAAGCTCCGACACCCTCCCCATGTGCCACGCTGAGAGCCTACCACAAGACTAGGTTAGTGTAGCCCATCTGAATGACATGTATAGTAGCGCCCATTAAACGCCGTCCCCCTCACTGCCGACTTCTACCAGTCGTGGCGAGCCGTGACATTGCATACAGTTCATCCAGCATCCCTCTCTCAGCCCTTCTCTCGGTCTGGTGCAATGTGGCCTTGACCTCCATCTGTGTGGTGCAGCGGGTGCAGGTTGCCCTATGCTGCATCTGCATGTATATTTTTGGATCATCCCAGGACTTGAGAAGAAAACCCAGTTGCAGTCATGAGTGGGGGGCTAATAAGCACATGGAGCCTTTTTGGGGGGTATCTGGAGTACAGAAACATGCTGAGCAATGGGGTCACCATGGCTTAAAATGCTCTGGTGGGGCCCAGCCCAACGAGCTATGTGGCAAATCATGAGCCTTTGCCTTTAGATCAATAGGAGGCTCCTCCCTAGCTTGCTCCTGCGGCCAGGTGGGTGAGGGCAAGCGAAACTTGGGGGCATCCGAACCCCAAGCCTCTGGGCTTGGACCAGCAGGTAGGATGCCCACCAAAAGACTTTGGAAATATCTGAAGCCCCTGGTGGGGGTGGAGGATGTTTGCCGGTTGTAGGGCCACTTACAGTTCTGGACTGACTCACGGATTTGGACTTGCTTAGCACGATTTGGCTGGAACATGAACAAATTGTTTAAAAAAATAAAATTGAAGTAAGATCAAGTGAGACTGGGAGCATCTGACCCCCAAAGTCTCTGAGCCTGGGGCTTACATGTAGGATGCCTGCCTGGATTTAGGGAGCATCTGAAGCCCCAGGCAGACGGGTCTGGGAGGGAGGCTACTTGCCTGGTGGTAGAGCCGTGCAGTTTTGCCAATTGAGCTCTGACGAGTCAAATTTTGAAACCTGACCATTGGGCTTAGCCCACTGGAATTTGGGACTGATCTGACCCCTGAAATGAAATGTATATAAAAATAATAGCTTTTACTGCATATACGTAGCTGTCAAATTGCTGTTGAAAAGTGTGTTAATGGAGCACCAGTGCTAAAGCTGCAGATTCACTTTAAACAAAAAGGTAACATGCATCAATTCTGGATAAAGTAACGACATGGGTAGTATATGCATGTTGCTACAGCCGTGTTTCGTTTCAAGCTTGTTGTTTGCAAATTTGCTTCTCACTTCTAAGTTGTCAGGGAGAGCAGGGCCTGACAGTGAGGGGAAGGGGCTTCCAGGGGAAAAAGGTGGGGGGAAAGCACAAAGCAAAAGGCTACCTGATGCCCCCCTAGATTATTTTCCCTGCTGTAGCAATGGGAGGGGGACAAATTCTAGGCAAACCTCTAATAATTAGCTTCTGTGCCTGGAAAATTATAACAAATGTATAAAGTTTCCATATGTAGAATTTAATTATTGTGGGGGGTCATCTTATAACCAGGGTCATCTTCTATTTGAGCAGTACAGTACTTCTAGACTAGAGACCGGGGTAAATTGGTTCTCAATCCATCTCCTTTGTGTACTCCTCCTATCGTGTCATAACCTCCCCCTTCTCTCGCAGACTGACCTGCAAGCATACAGAAATTGGTGACTCCCTCGTTGTTTTTTAAAATGCTGTCTCATAATATGAGTGGAATATCATTTACCTGATGGTATTAATGGTAGGTAAGTAGAAAGCAAATAAAAGGAAATACTTTGAACTTAGTTCAAAGGACTGGACAGTTTATATCAGCAGTATTACATTTGTGTCTGTGTAAGGTAGAGTACTCAGACGGTAATCAAGTATATAAAAAATATACATATGTTTGAAACAGCCGGGCTGAGAATAGCTTGTTGCCCTCAACTCTTGATCTGTGCTGGCTGCCCAGATGTGATGCTAGTATTTTAGAGGCTCTTGTCTTCCCTGAGGTGCTGGGTATCGATCGGGACTGAAGGCAAGGTGTGGTGGATCAGTGGTCGGAGGGCGTTATTGCCACCCCTCCGTTCCCACGGCCCTGTGCCAGAGGGGCTGGGATGTCAGGCAGTGGGTTTCGTGTTTGCTTGTTTTCCGAATGTTTTATTCATTCATTCCTATTCACATACAGCTCGAATCAGCGTGCAGGCGGTGGCTCTTGGCTGCCTTGAAATGAAAAGAAAATACACGAGTTGTCTTCCAGCACCTTTGGAGCCAAGGGGAGTCTCCACCAGGGCCAAACTGTAACGTGGCAGTACAAACACCGCTCACCGCCGCTCCCCCCAATTGTAATTAATAGTGATGATTTGTAGAGGGTTACTAAAAGGATTCAAGCCTCCAGGACCCTGGTGTCTGGCTGCCATCATACTAAGCCTGTTCCTATGGCAGTGG
>NW_005842897.1:437059-479009 GCF_000455745.1 Alligator sinensis | reverse complement strand
GCTGATTTTAGACAGGGTTTTTGGGTTTTTTTTAAAATAAGTGACTCGTGCTCCAAAATACATCTCTTTACTCCGGTTGTGGCTAAACGTGGGCCAACTCTCCCTCTTGCCAGACTTCGAGGAGGAGCAGAGTTGGAGACATCCTGCTGGATGGAGGAGGGGGTTCCTGGAAGTGCAGGAGCATTGCTCAGTAGGGCCCACTTTCCTAGACCTTGTGAAAGGAGCATCGCTGGTCTAGGCTAGTAAGTGCTGAACCATTGGGGATAGAGGCCTTGGCCATGTATTCTGGCAGGGCACCTTGTGAGTCCCCAGTAGACCTGGGCGGCATACCTACAGGTACTTGGCGCATTTGGCAAGTGATCCTGTTGCTTATTCTTATACGTTGGGGTGCTATGTTGCAGACTGTCTTCGCCCTCCCTCCCCAGGACACCCACGCAGAAGAGGGCAGGATCATGGTTTTATTCCTCCATACCACAGTAGCCTAGAGAGGATAGAGATCAGGACCCTATTATGCAAGGCACCATTCAAACCCTTCGGTGTTAACAGTGCAGATAGTGCAATATATATAAACCGGCCTTTGCATCTTAGAAAGTGGCTGAGGTCTGATGTGAGCCATGTCTGCTCATTCATTCTTTCTCATAGTATTTTTAGAGGAGGAATGCACCTCCTGACCTGTTGCTTGTAGCACGGCCTGTGAGAGCTGCGTAATGGGAGGCCACCCTGTGTAGAAGAGTAAGATCCCAGGCATCTTCCAGCTGTGACTGTCTAATGCGTTCCTATTTTGGGAATGACTGGATATTTCTATGTCCCCTGTGTGCTTGCTGTGTTTGGCTTTGCACTTTTTTTCAATGCTGGTTGGATTACGGCGGGAACTGGGAACCAAGCCAGAATCCTTATTTTTTCAATTATTTGTAGTTGTGATAACTGATACAGACACCGTGTAGCTTCTCCTACGCTGTTTTGGGGATATTCATGCTTTTACCGGGCAGTTTTTTTGGCTAGTTTAAGTCAATTAGGCTGCACCTCACTTGGAGAGTGGATGGAGCTGATTTTTTAGGAATGTTTTCAGACCATATTGAGAAGTCAGGGCCCCGATCCTTCTTACGCTGAGATTCAGTGGAAGGCACCATGTCAGATCTCTGTCATTGTCCAAGTAGACATTTCTCATTAGCACAGTTTAATAAAGTTTGGGGGCTGCTCCAACTTACAGTAGCTGGGGATGGTCACATTGCGCTGGTAAGCCAGTTTTGGACGGATGAGCACAGGCACACCCCGTTGCAACCCCTTTACCACCAGCACAGCACATAGTGCCCCTTCCAGATTGGGTTTCATGGGGTTACAGTACATGCTGGAAGTTGAGCAGATGCTCTAGGCCTTTACTGAGTTGGACTGGACTTGATGATTGGGGCCGTACATGGATGCGTTTCTCCCCCTCTGCCTCGTGTAGACGTCTGTTTGATGTGGGGCGGGGAATGTGTTTATTCAGCAAGCCCCTTGGATCATTCTTCTGCCGCACTTTGTCAAGATGGGTCACAAGGATGTGTTTGAAGGCCAGCAGATGCTTCCCTGTCTTGCTGACTGGGGGTAATTTGATGAACTGGACTTCAAGTACAAGTTCAGAGTCCTCTTCCCTTGATTTTGGCTTCTTGCTCTTTATATCAGTTCAGTGGCTTATTTCTGGCTTTCATCTTCTCCTTGTCCTCCTGGGTATTTGTTCAGCACAGCTCTGAAGCTGAGGTCCTTCTGGAAACCAGATGTGTCAACTCAGTGAGACATCCTGTCCAAATATTTTTCAAACAGAAGTTTGATTTGATTTGATTTTTTTTTTTGACATCACAGGCTCTACAATGCCTGATTCTGGGCGTTGGTTTGTGTTGAAATGTTAAGTTTTCTCTCTCGTTGCAAGGATGCCAGCAGACCAGATCTCCTTTTTCTTGCCCTCATATACATCAGGTTCATCTACCAAACTTCATGCCATTATACTGATAAAAGTGACATCAGCAGCAGCAGACTCTTTTGTTCAAAAATACTTCTAAAAAAGGAATAAAACAACTCTCTTAACCACCACGTAAATGTGGAACCAAGTAGTTCACAGAAACAACTTGTGTCTGACCCTTGTGTAGTGTGCCTGGTGCTTAAGCAGCAAAGTCAACTTCTGGCCACTGCCTGGACCCCCACCTTGTTGCCCCTTCGGGCCTCGCTGGGTCCCACCCTGCTATCTCACCTGCCACGTCTTCATGTTATAATTTGACAGGGAGGCTGTGGCAGGTTTTGGGTATCAGGCCCTTGTGTTACCAAATTTGCCCATTACTTTGGGGTGTGCTCATTTATTAGGGATAGTTTCTAGGGTCTTGGTGATTCTGTCGATGTGCTGCTTGTGTTACTATACGGAGCTGTATTTCTCCCTTCTGCAAGCCCTCACCCCCAGTGGAGCTATCTTGCAGGACTCAATCTCAATGGGACTGGGTTCCTCCAGTCACCAAATCAGTCATACACACAAACACACACAAGTTAACGTGACACGCCTGACCTGGCCGGGCTGATCAGCATGGACAGGCTGACACCCTCATATGCCAAGAATCAGTTCATAAGAGCAACAATAAAATGCAGTCAGACACAAGCACACAGGTAAACAGAATCCCTCTGAATCCGGCTGGGTGTCCAGCTGACACCCTCATGGGCCAGCATTCAGTTCATAAGGGCACGTCTGAGTCAAACTGGGTCAATCAGCCTGTACAAGCTGATCCCCTTATGTGTTTCAAACTCAGCACGTCCCAATCTTTGGCCTCTTGATGAGCAGACCCCACAATAATTTGGGCTTCACAGGGATCTTTAGCATAGGTAAAAGAAGCGTTGCTGCAGAGCACGGGAGGAAAGAGAAGCAGAGAAGGAAAAATATACCCAATTACTACCAGTTTGACTATAAAAGTTATTTATTGCTAAGCATATGAAATATATAATAGTACTAGTAGTAATAGACATGCAAAAGAAAAACAAACACCAACAATGACAATACTACCCTGGTTTCACTAAGTATTTGGGGAAACTTAGCTCAAGCTTAACTGATACAGTTCAGGTTCAGAAGTTTATGCCTAGAAAGAAGACAGAGAACGCTGGGATCTCACCTAGTCCACGGTACTCAGGCTGCAAAGCTGACAGGCACAGTCCGTAGCACAATCCTTGAAGAGAGAGATGATCTGTTCTTCCAGCGTCCCAAGAACGACAGGGGATGGTGTCAGCACAGGGGTTTTCTTCTTCTCCTTCTTTCCTCCTGCTTCTACTTCTTTTCCTTCCTTTTCCTCTTCCTCTTCTCCCTCTAGCAGCACACACACTTACAGATTTTTATACCCTCAGTTCAGCTGCTTCGAAGCACCCTCAGTAGTGTAAATCATTGTCTTTTCTATTGACAAGGGGTTATCTGGTTTGGACCATCTCAGGAAACTGATTGATAATCAGGAAACACTTAAGATTAGGGAGTAACCCAAATACTTGGGAGCCAGCTTCTCGGGAAAAGTATGACAACACCTGGGATTAGGGCTCCAGCAGGCTGGATGCTGTGATGAACCCTTAACCATTGTTCAAATGTTGCCCATACCCCCTCTGACTCGGTCTCTTGCCTCAGCATTCCCTAACCCGGCAACCGAGTTTTAGTCAATCAAGTTTAAATAGGCCTCCCATAGTGGGACCAGGGAATGTACGGTCCGAGATGCCTATTAAACTTAGAGCTGTGTGTGTGTGTCTGGGGGGGGAAAAGTCCTTAGCAAATCCAGATTAGAACTGGTCTGATAAATGCTGAGCTGGGTGTGTGTGAACATGGGTTGATTAACATTTGAAGCACAGATTCCCCATCATGCAGTGCTCTCCTGCTTCTCTGGTCCCAGAATTCACTGCAGTCTCTGCTTCAGGCTTTCTGTTCTCCATCTCTCATGTAAATGAATGGTCATCTGGTTCCATCTCGGATGTAAATGAGACCTAGGGCAGTTGTTTTCACTCTTATCGCCCTTATCTGGAGGGACTTAGGTGCCTCTCTCACTGCATCTTAATCAGTTTTGTTTAGGTAGAGGAGGGGAGGGAGGGGGGGTGAGTCCTTGTGAGTCAGACAGACTGCATCCTGTGCCAGGGTTGCCCAAGAACACAGAGCTGAGACGTAACACTTGTCTGGGTTGAGGCCCCTTGGACCGGGCCCACTTTATTTTTGCTGGGTCCTTCCACCCGAGGTCCAGAGTACCAGGCTCTTGGGCCCGTGCCAGCCATGCCTTCACAGGCTCTGGGCCCTTCGGCCCCCTGGTCTCACCCTTGCAGGCTCTGGACTTGTATCCCCAGTTTTTGCTGTCGGGTACCGAAGTCTGACAAACAGCAGCACCCCTTCTAAAGTGTTTGGGCTTCTGCCCCCATGCAGCCCACCAGGTCCCAGACCCTCCAAGGGCTCTATGCTGGGTGTCCCTGCAGCACAACTATGGCCTCCAATCGGCCCCTTACAGCCCCTCCAGTTTAAATACAAATGAAAAACATTAGCATCTGCTCCCAAATAAAAGTCTTCCCACCTGCAGATAATCCCGCACTACAGCTCAGGCTCAGAGCACCTCTCTGCTGCTGCCCAGTGGTGCAGGGGCGTCCTTCCAGCATCCCTGCAGTCTGGCGTCCTTCCTGCTCAGGCAGCCCAGCTCATCTGCTTCCTGCAGCTTGTAAGACCAGGCTGCCCCTCTCTGGTTCTCCCCCTGGTCTTACGTGCCTCCTCTCTGGCTTATCCCTACTTCTACCCCAGGTGTGTCAATCTCTGCCTGCACCTGAGTGCAGGCTGCCATCCCCGTGCCATTGTCACTCTGTCCAGGGGGCTGGGGACGGCCCACTGGCCCTTGGCTCCCTCTCCCCTTCAGTAATGGGTATGGTTACACCTTGCTGGAATTGTTTGTCAGGAAAGAAAGTCGCATGTTGGGATTTTAGGGGTGGGGGGTAGGGGGTTAACTTTGTAGCAAGAGAAGAGAATAAGAAGCATCTTGATCTTGAGAGCATGTGTGTTTTAACTGGAGAGGAGCACAGATTCTGATTGCATCTTCCTTAAAATTTGTGGTGAGGATGAGGACTCGAGTCCACTGCTCTGGTTTGGGCCCGCGTGTCATGATGCTGGCTCAGAAGCTCTCAGTTCTCCTCTTGCTGACAGAGGAGGCGAGTCACAAGCTGAACTGAATTTTATCAGTACTTTTCAGCTGTTTCAGCTATCGAATGATGGGAGGCACCCCTTAGCTTAGCTTACTTGGGCAGTTAAGAGAGGATTACAACGGCTTTGAATTGCTGGCACAACAAGGAGCACAAACAGCATGGCGATAAGCCTGGCCCCCGGGAACTGAGCCTGAGCCATGAGCCTGGTACGATTCTCCTTTCACTGACCCCACGAGCCGGCCCAGTGCCTTACAGCAGGGGTTTTCAACCTTTTCTAGCAAGTGTACCCCTTCTGTCTCAAAGTTTCAGTGCATGCACCCCTTTATATTTTTTTCTTGTTTTTAATGTTACCGATTATGTGATATAAGGCAGGCTACACTAATTAACATTACATGCATTATTAATATCTGCATTAAATATATATATATATCATAGTCTGGCTGGTAAGTCTGTTGTGAGGGAGGCAGCAGCCCACCCTTGCCTCGTGCGCAGATCCAGGGGCACACGCCCCCATGCCCTCCCAGGGTGTGTGCAGTGGCAAGAGCTGCCCCCTCCAGATGAGGTGCTCATGACCCCACTCCCTCCCTCACCGCGGGGGACTCGATCTGCCACCCCCGCCAACAACAGATTTACCAGCTGGACCTGGCTGTTCTCCATGCTGTCAGGCTGCGCTGCACTTGCACGCACGCACGGGGCATTTATTTGGCCACATTATCGGCCACATCAGCCAAAAAAAGACGATTGCTAATACAGTCAATTTTCCATATATCGGTGCACCTCTAGTAATTTTTTCTCATTCATTCTGCATACCCCTATGACCTTTCTAAGTACCCCTAGGGGTTCCTGGTTGGCAACCACTGAATCACAGGGTCAAATCCTCAGCTGGTGTGAAGCAGTGCAGTTCCACTGAAGTGAATTTATTCCAGTTAAGAGTCTAGTCTAATCAGGTTTTAGGAGAAGAAGAAAAAGATAAGTGTCCACGGACACAACGCATGCAATGGTAGGTCTGGGTCCTCTTTGGGACCTGGACCAGAGAGAGTTTTCCCTACCAAAATGTAGTCAAAGCTGGTACATTCTTATGTTGGCATGAATGAGTATGATTCCCTTCCCATCTTCTGTCCCTGTCCCACTCTTTGTTTAGCCTCCTGTTTAAGAAAGCAGGAAAGGGAGTCTCTCTTATAAGTATGCACAGGGTCAATTGGAGTCTGGCTTCTATGAGGGATTTCAAGATATTGCTGCCATCGCAGACGATCTGCAGTCATCACCCACCCACACGTCAGTCTGGAAACGAGAGGGATGTCCAGCTGCTCTGTGGGAATGTGGATTGCAAGCTGGACAGGTGGGCTGTTGTAAATACCCACTGAAATTAGAAAGCCATAGCATCAACCATGATGTTTCCAAGTGTGCCATCGTCTTCAGGAGCAGAAACATTTACCGTATGGCAAATAACCAGACTTGTTCCATCCCACAGCAATGCTGGCATTTTAGATTGGGATTTTGGCCCCTCTCAAAAATAACTTCTCTGTCAAATCATATGTCTAGCTGCCTGTTCAATAAAATATATAGAAGACCTGTGCCATCCTGTGCTAATGTCCCATCAGGTTGCACAAACTAGGCAAGGCCACACTTAGATGGAGGACTTCTAAGAAACCACCTGAACTTCTGGTAGCAGTCATGGTGATAGAGAAGGTGACATATTTTCCTCTGAGATGTTTCCTTCTGCTCTTGAAAGCACCAAGATCTCTAACTCTTGTGCTCATTAAGAGTCCTCATAGTATTTTTTGGAAGGGTGACAGTGTAAGATTCTGGCCTAATTCCAATATCTTCTCCATCTAAATGTCCCATGCAATTAGATGTAATATTTTTTTGCACTTGGCCTCAGTGAGCAGTCCCAACCTGCTGCATAGCACCTTGGGCTGTTCAGTATATGCTACTTCCCTCTGTAGAGGTGTCTTGATTTCACATGTGACGACTATCCTTCCTCTCTCTCACAGAGACCTCACAAGGCTGAATTATCTGATGCACACAAGGTGCTTCAAAGGCACTTTTGGAAAAGCAAATTATCATTATTTTTATTTCATAGGGATGGGTACTTAGGACTGGGTAAGAAGTGATTCAACACAACTTGGAGTGAGTTGTGGAAGAGGCTTTGGAAAGCTCAGGTGACTTTTAGTAATGATTATACAATTTGACAGCCCTGTGAACTTCCTAGAAGTGTTCCTGAAATCGTGTGTGCAAGCCTGTCTTCTTGCCAGATTTCCAAAGAAAATTTTGCATAGCCCCAAACTGAACCGTCCAGGCAGAGATTCTGGGGCTTTGCCTCTTCTAATTTCTGTGGTTCATCCTATAGGACGTGCACCAGTCAGTTAGTATCTGGATATAATTTCTGGTAAGGGAATTCACTGGATTTTGAAAATGCGAAGTTCTAGCAGGCAAATCGGACTGGACTGTCACAGAGAGGCTTGTGTTGTGAAGAGCAGGAGTAAGTGGCCTCTGGAAATATTATTCACAGTAAAGATTTAAGTTCCATCTTTAGTAACATTTGGGTAAAACCCAACCTTGTTTTGAGGCATTGCTTGTTCCAGAAACGTGGTGTCTGTTAGTTTAACTTCCTGTATTTATATGTACATGACATATTTCATGTGTGGTCACACACTTGATAGCTGTGGGAGGAGGATAAAAAGAACACAAAAGCAACGTAGTCACGAGTTAGTCAGTGTTTTTAGAGACTTACCGTGCTAAGTGCTGGCATTATCAGCTCATTCATCCTGAGTGACTCACGAGATCTCACCTGAGCAACGGTAGACAGTCCATTGTCTCTGTCTCTGCCATTGTCTGGTTCTGAAACGGGGTTACGTTTGGGTTGGTTTGCATGGGTTAGTCTCAAGAAAACGCAATCAAGCAGAAGATAAATCAGGGTTACCGTATTTCCAGTTCCAAAAAAGAGGACACCTGTCGGGGGGATACCACGCCCCCTGGCCCTGCCAGTGCCCCTCACTCCCGACCTGAAGACCCCTGGCACTGCTGGTGCCCTTAACTCTTGCCCCACAGTCTCACTCCCCCCAGGCCATGCTGGTGCCCCTCACTCCCCAACCACAGCCCCCCAGCCCTGCCAGTGCCCCTCACTCCCAAACCGCAGCCCTCTGGTCCCCCCAGCCCTGCCTGACCGGGCCGAAACATGGCAACTTTGATTCGTGCAGGTGGTGGTGGAGCGAGTCCAGCCCTGGCACAGGCAGGAGGGAAGAGGGGATGCCCATGACACCCCCTGCCCTGGGCTGGGGCTCCAGCATCGCACCAGGCAGCCTGGCCATTCCCTCCTCCCCCATGATACATCTCCCAGCCGGCCCAGCCCCTCGAACAAGGGCACCGGCCCCAGTGCCACTGGCTTGGCTGGAGCTTCTTGTTGCCCTTAAAGGGCTTCCCCACCCCTTCCCCGCTGGAAGGGCAGGTACCTGCCCACCACCGTGCCTGCAGTGCTGCAGCCCCAGTGCCCAGACAGCTTTCCCTAGCCCCGGCAGGCACCCGCCCCCTTCACACACCCTTGCCATGCACGCACACGCGCGCACACAGCCGCTCGGACAGTCCCCAAACCGTGGCCCTCCAACCACTGCCCCCCACAGACTTACCAGCAGCTGATGCTGCTCCAGTGACCCTGCCAGGCTGCATGCCAGCCATGCCGGTGCATGTGTGTGCGTGTGCAGACGCTCTTGTGCCTGCTGCCTCCAATCTCCCTCCCCCTGCTCCCACCAGCAGAGCGGAGCAAAATCCCGGAGATTGGTTCAGATTTCAAAAAACCGCCTGGACGGAGATTGGAGGCTCCAAAAAGAGCATGCGTCTAGAAAAACCTGGACGTATGGTAACCCTAGATAAATCCAACTTTAAAGAAGAGCTTTACCTAGGTCAGGATGATAATTTGCTTTCCTGCCTTTCTAATGGCCAACCAGAAAATTAAGGGACTGCTGAACTGTCTTCATTAACTGTATTTTGCAGACAATACCAAGCTGTAAAAGTCATTTGGTTGGTTTCCTAGATTGATAGCTGCACTGTGACTGCGGGGATTTGTCTAAAAATGTAAGCGCCACATTTGGGTCCAGTTGACAGATTCAGGTTGTGAAGGTGTCTTCACTCCACCTGCTCTCCCAACATAATCACAGTGACTTAGTAGTTGTGCTCCCTGTTCATCACCAAATCTCTGTGCTTCCTGTTTTCTAAGTCTTAAGCTATTGGTGACCTATTTCTGACTTCCCTACTTCTTACTATTCTTATGAATAAAACAATAATGAAAAGAAATACCATTGCTATTCATCTTCTAGACACAGTATTGTATTTGTAAAAGAAAATGTAGTGTAAATATTGCAAAGGTTTGTGCACCTTGAGGATGAAGAGCGTTAAATGGAAGGATGTTATTTTAAATGATACGTTAGTGATCATTATTAACGCTTACACGATAACAGTGCTTTTTTTGTAGAAATGTGGGGTTAAAGAGCTTGATTGACCGCAGTATGTTACAGCTTTGTACTAGCTGTTGGTTTCAGCATTGTTTTGTCAGGATAACACTGGAGCAGCGCAGTGATGAGTGAGGCCTGGCCTTAGCATAGGAAGGCAAATGTGGTCTGCATGCACCGTCCAGAACTGAACTGAAAACTTTCCTAAATCAACCCACCTCGTCTGGTTTCAGATTTGGTTACAAATGTTTTCCTTGGGCAAGGAGCTCACGAAGATGTTTGCAAACCTGCGGGAATGGAGCCAATATATCAGTGATCTCAATCTGAACTTACTGCATTGAGTGGAAACCAGACAAAATGCAGGAAGCTTCAGCTGAACCCCAGACTCATAGCTAAGCTGTTGGGACAAGCCATGTGCATCCAAGCACAAAGAACCTGGCACAAAAAAAAATGGATTTGAAACCATTTGGCTTTAACAGCAATGTTGTTTGATCCTCATTTAGCATTGCATATTCTTAGTTTGAGTAATATTTGACCTGGAAGATCAGCTATCAGTGGGCCAACCGTTGTTTTAGGCAGGGGTGGCCTTTGAAACCTCAGCTTCAGGCAACAGCCCTAGCAGTAGAAAGCTGTATCATCCATACAAATCTAAACCTCAATGGTATACAGTAACATCTTATCATTGACGGATTTATAGACATTTTCTCCAGTCTAGAAATGCTGAAAGCAAGGCAGCTATTAATAAACTCATGACTGAGGGTGGGATTCCTGTTGTTATACAAGGGTTGGAGTCTTTTTCCCATTGTCAGCAGCTGCTGAAAGATGCTGTAAGACAGCGATGTGCACGGACCCTTCATTGCAAGCATGGGCCGGGGAGCACTGTAAAAGGCAAAAAAGAAAGTGGTTTTGGATGCGGTTCAGATCTCTGGAGCTGACAGCACTAGCACAATTTATGTATCTTTTAAATTCTAATGACTTCCTTAGGCATCTCACAAACACTCGGGTCCTTGTCACTTTTCCTTTTGAAGTTTGCTTTTATAACGCTGCCTTTCCTGAAGCTTTCCTGCTGCCAGTCAGCCAAGTCATCCCTCTTTTCAAAATCTTTTCATTTCTTTTCAACTACAAATAGCGACTTTCCTGTTGCTTAAAGCTGACACGGGCAGAAAAAGATACCAGCTCTCGTGCCTCGTGGACTGGGTTTGTTCTGCTCATTAGCATCTTCTAAAATAGGGCAGAGTAATTAAGAGCAAACCTGATAGTCAAAGTGGGGAAGTGGAGGTGCCAGACTGCTATGAGGCTTGTTAGGAAGCTGGTGGGGAGTAGTCGGTCCTAGGAAGTGAGCCAGTGCTGCATGTGAATGATCAGGGAATTATCAGGCTCCTAGCGAGCACCTTGTTATTGAGATTGCCTCAAGGAGCTCATGGTAGCCAACTGGTAAACTTAAATATTATATTTCTGTGTGTTCAAAGTTGGCTTTTATATCTTAAAACATGTCACTTCTAGCTAATTGGAGTAAGTGGTTTGCCTGACATCTGCTCCCAACTCAGCCAGGCTCCTGGTGTAACAGAGGTCCGGGAGTCTCACCACTAGACCTTGTTCACATAGCTGGTTTCACCATCTCCATGCTGGGCGCTAAAGGCACTTACTCTGCATCACACTCCCTTGTCACCTGCTTTTGATTAACTTTCTCTCCCATCGCTCCTCTCCACCGTCCATGTGTGACTGGGAGACTCCTTTTTCACAACCAGCACTAGCCAAATCGTGCATGGCTTGGCCAGTTGTACCCATCCTCTGTTGTCTTCCACCTGATGTGACACCTCCACCCTCATGAACGAACATAGTCATTTGCCGGATGTCCCCGGGAGACGAGCCCTGTGTGACAGCACAAATACCAAACTAAAACATTGCCACAATGCACCCTGCGGGAGACTTGACCTGCCTGGGGGAGCTCTTGGCATCTCATGGTGGCATTTCATATGGTTTCTTATAACCATGTATATTTATAATGTACCTAAGATGATCATTCTGGCTTCAATGCAGGGGCAGCAAAATATAGCAGAAAGTGGTGTCTTGGACAGCCCCCTCTACAGATTCCCCAATTTTTGGGGGAGAGTAGAGGGGAACCCTTGACTTGCCACCTTCTGTCTGGCTGTTGAATATTATTCAGGCCAGAGGTGTATGTGGGGTCCTAAATGGACTTTGTGGGTCATTGAGCACTGAATTGATACCAAGAGGTCTGCAGACCACCAGAGATCTTCATTGTAAATATTTCAGTGCAACATCTCTCGTCCCGTGATCTGTATTTCTTAAAATGTATAACCTGTGCCTCTCTCATGCTGTAGGTGCATGTACAACGAGCTATAACAGGAAGATACATGCCCGTGGCATGTAGAGACTGGGTCGATCTTTGTCTCCAAATCCACCCTGTTGGTTTGGCCAACTGGTGACCCTATCTCACAGCTTCTGACATCAGTGGACAAAATCCCAATCCACTGGCCCTGACTGATTTCAGTGGGAGGAAACTCTCAGCAGTGTGAGGCCTGCACAGACTTCTTCCTGTCAGAGCAACAGATTTCTTTTCTGGGTCTGGCAGCTGAATGGAAAACTAAATAAAGATTTGCCCCTTCCCCCGCTATTTTATTTTTGTTTCTTTCAGGACAAATGATTATTTCCTTGTCTAACAAATCTCATGCAGCAAAGGGCAGAATAGTGGCACCATTTGCAAAAGTCGTTCAATATTTTGGAGGACAGGAAAAATGACTCCCTAACCGTAGGATTCAGATGCCCACCTGCGTCATTCACCTTCCAGGCCCGGCCCCAATGAATACTTCAATAGTTTGGAAGGTAGAGTAGCTTCAACAGTAGTGCCGGAGACTCGCCTCCGAGTTCCCTGCAGCTTAGTGCAGTGGTTTTCAAATTTCTTAAGTTCACGGAGCCCTTTCTTATCACTTCTTCAGCCGAGGAACCCCGACCCCTCTGCTGACGACTGGCATGGAGACCAGCAACCCAGCTTGGCAGTGACAGCACACTGCCTCTCGGCCCGCTTTGCCATTGTCCCCAATCTCAACCCCCGATGACCTGTCGTGGACACGGTTTGAACCCCCTTGGCTGAGTGCATATCGGGCAGTTGCAAGGTGCTGAGTGATGTGGGTTTGAGTCCTGCGGTAGAAGTGGGACTTGGAAATCTCTGTATCTCCTGCTACCAAGATAGGCATCATACCTCTGGGCAAGCAGCAAAGAGGGAAAATGCCCCTTCCTCCCAGTTTTTTCCTACCAAAACTATGTAGTGAAGTCAGCCTGCATTTGTGACTAGTTTTCGACCAGCTGAGAACTGCATTTTTTGTGGCGGGGTTTATTCATCAAAAGAAGTTACCCAACCCCAGTGATAAATAATAATGATAATGCCATCATATTCAGCCCTTTCATCTTGGTTTAGTCCTGCCCACATCTGAAAAGATTGGAGAAACCATGAAACAAAACTAATGTAATCATAGCAAACCGTACCATAAAAATTGTCATGTTTTCTTTAGCCTTTTGAGGATTTAGAAAGCTCTGTAGTGCTCCGTTCTCAGACTCGCCATTGGTTTGCCTTCGGGGTGGGAGTTTAATAGACCTAATTCTTAGAAGGAAAATTGCAATATTAAATAATGATTTGTGGTGCAGAAAGGATTGAAGCAACTTGACAAGCCGTATTTGTCAGGACTTTGGCAGTGGTTTGTGTGTGCGGCACAATTTTTCAGGGCCGATTTACTGAGTGACTGGATCTTCTCCAGGTTGCATCAAGCGATGTCATTCTTGAAGACGAAATGCCCCCGTGGCATCACAAGATGTTCCCAGGGTTGCGGCTAGTCATTCATTCAGGTTTATTGGGCACTTTGAAGATGCTCGTTTGCATATATCCAGAAACGGTGGAATGGTAACTCGAGGGCGCTTTCTGTTAATCATACCCTTGACTGAGTCAACTCTACTGCTGAAGGCGAAGGAGTTTATTAGCCAACCACCACTTAGTAAAAAGCTAACAGGGCTTTTTAACAAGGCCCTCAAGCTGTTGTTCTCCTTAATGTTTGGCGCTGATGTCAGAAGCAAAATGTTAGCTAAAACTGCTCATTTCAGTGAAAAGGGCTCTTGGATTTAGGAAAAGAGGAAGTTGTTTTAACCCTGAAACGGGGATTAAAGCAACCACCTTCCTATAGCTTCTTCATACCTTCCCCTGAACGTGTCATGTTGGCAAGGTTCTTTGAAGATCTGAAGAGCAATACCCATGCTAAGCTGTATTATTAATTAATAACTCAACACTGAATTCATGACTGTTTTTCCTGGGGAAGATTTTAGCTGTACCCCTCTTCACCTTCGAAAAGGAGCAGCTCTTGTAACAGGGGTGGGCAAAATGCGGCCCGGGGGCTGGATGCGACCTGCCAGGCCATTCTATCCGGCCCGCGGGGCCCCTAAAAAATTTAGAAAATTAATATTTATCTTCCCCTGGCTGCCTGTCATGCATCCCTCGATGGCATGCCAAAGCTCAGTAAGCGGCCCTCTGCCCAAAATAATTGCCCGCCCCTGTCTTATAACCTCCTAGCCAAGGAGCCTGTCATGACTTCCCCCTGGCCGTTACACTGGTGAGCTCTTGGGGAAAGTTCAGATCCAGATGAGCTTTGAATTGTTCTCTGCAGATCAGGCCCCTCTCTAATTACAGATGAAAAGGTGAGAAGGGTGTAAAGCAAAGTCTGTGGAGGCAGCATGTCAGTTAGTGAGGGTGTCCTGAATACTCATTAGGCTGCAGTGCTGAGAAGAGAAGAGAAATCCCCCGACTGGCTAAATTATAGCCAAGGTGCAACCATCCCTTTGAGGGCTTTTAGCACAAACCGGGAGGGTAAAGAGTCAAACTAGAGTTTAAGCTGTTCCAAAGAAACTAAACTTGCTGGAAGGGCTCAAACTTGTTCATCAGCAGTTTCTTGTTGCAGATTTTCTGCTGAAGCATTCAATGAAAACAATGATCTAACTCTTCAATCTGTGATAGGATTAGTGATACCTTCTGAGTGTTTATGTAATGGGTTTCAGAGGTTCACTTCTGAATATTATTCCCACTGTGGATAACTGGCTCTTGTTCATGTAAACAGAGTTCAGGACAGACTAAGTAACAGAATCTCTTTTATCCGGTAAATGGTTGTTTTGCTGGGATGGAGAGCTCTCCCTCATTTCCTGTGCACCTTAATACTGTATAGCTTCATGGACGGGATGCAAAGGAAGGAACTCAAAAAAAAAAAAAAAAAAAAAGCCCATTTGCAAATCTGGGTTGAGATTCTGCCCTGACTTACTCCCCTGCAGGGGTAAATCAGTGAAGAGCCCGGCCTGCACATTGCACAGTGACTGTAGCCTGATTCTCTTCTTGCACCGTTCCCAACAGTGCAAGGAAAGACCAGGGGTCCTGTGGTCCAGCGGTTCGCTCAACAGTATGAGGAGCAGCCCAGCAAGCCCCTTTCAATACTGTGACACACAGAGCCAACTTCTCTTTCTTCTCTTTCAATTATTTATTTTGCTGTTGAGGTTCCCAGCGGGGAGGATTGTGGTTAGGTTATCTGGGAACCCCTGCCAGGGGGCTGCTTCAGAGGGAAGGTCTCTGTTGCAAGGTGGTGGAAGGGCATTGCCTGGCAAAACACAGCAGGCATTGCTTAGCTCAGCGCTGTGAGCAGCTGGCCTCTTGGTTAAGTAAATTGGGATTGGGTCGTGCTCAGCAGGGGAGGATCGGCATGACCCTGGCATAGTGGGCACCTCTGTGCCCACTTACATTTCTTCTATTCAGGCCTCAACACTTGATCTTTGCCCTGCACTCCCTTCTTGAGGGAAAGACATGGAAGAGGGAATCCATGGATCCATTGAGTATGCTGCCCCTTGTCTCCACTTCTTAGGTGAGGGAGAAAGGAGGTGTCCAGCAAAATCCATGCTGGGCCTGGTGCCAATGAAGAAGAACCCAGTGATCTGTCTCGGCATGGAAGGAGAGTCCTTCAGCACCTGCACTTGCTCGCACCCCACTTGTTGACCTGTCAGTGCTTGCAGGACTATGTCCTGCTTTGCTCCCCATGGTTGGATGCCACCTTCTAAGAGTCTCTCTTGGACTTAAACTCCAGCCGTGTCACCTGTGTTGAACTAGCACGTGGAGTATTTCTGATGGATAAACCACTCCAACACAGAAGCTCAGTGGGAGGCCAGGAATAGCACTTCAGCTTCAATTAGGATTACCAAACGTCATCATCTATGTTAGGCCCACAACACTGAGCCAAAATGTTAGTGTAATAAGGGAATTGAGAAGCAGCTTTATTACTGTGCATAGCTGAGCAGTGCCAAATAGCTACAGAGGGTGGTCCGTCAAACCCAGTAAAAACGTCTCTGCTACAGACTCGGGTGGCACAGCTAAGCAAGGTGGCAGGACACTTGAGTGGCAGAGCCGTGCCAGCAGAAGCCCTTATTATAGACGTGGTGGGTTTGGCCACACCATGGCAGCAAAAAGCTCAGTCTCACCACTGAGCAATTAATCCTGCCTGTCCGCTTCCACTCCACGCGTCAGCCCCAGAAAGGAGACAGCGAGGCTGCCCCAGGCCATCAGACCAGTCCTGGGCATGATGCTGGGGTTGCTGGCGTCTACACTGGAGCTGCTGCTTAATGCAGGCAGGACGCAATGAGTCTACCCAGAAATATGAGGTTGCTTGACTGAAATACTCTGAAATCTGGGGGAGAGGAGAGCAGTATTTATGGTGCTGTGTCAGGGCAGGGACTATGGGCTGCTGTTGTTTGTTTTTGTATTGGTGCAAAACCTTGTGCAAGGCCCATAAACGAAGCACGAGTCAAGACCTGGAAAAGCGGTGAGATCGACTTGCAAACCATAGCATTAAAGAAACAACAGATGGTAAATGTTGGGGCTTGGGGGGTTTTGCCTCCTGCTTTTGAGCAGGTAGAGTCTGCTTGCATTGCAGTTTGTCTTGTGTCCAGGGGCTAAAAAATGTATTTTCTGGGGGGAAAGAAGCAGGAAAGAAGAATGCTGAGGTTTTTCTCACGTCCCCTTGGCGGCGGGAAGTTGGGCGTGCAGCAGAATCTCAAACATGAGACTGCGGCAAAATCAAGAGCAGTGGCAATGTGGCCGGAGATCAGCTGAAGTAACTAGAATTGTAGTGAGTCTCCGTGGACTGCTCTACACGCCGATTTGTGCCAGTATAACTGTGGCTCTGGGCTGGGGTGTGGTGGTTTTTTTGTTTAGCCCGTCTGGCTGTATCAGTAAAATCCTCCAGCATGGGTGAGTTACCAACAACGTGAACACATCTATACCGGTAAAACTGCGTAACTACATGCAGGACTCGGTCGTGTTGATAAGCCCGACTTTGGGGGGTGAAATTACACTGTGCGGGGAGACACCAGGAAAAGGGCTTATGTGCTTCGGAGGTCTCCTCTGAGTTTTAGTGGCATTCAGCTGGCGCGCAAGCCTTTTGCAGCGCTGGGATAACTGGTCCCCCAGATGCCTTGAATCACCTGCCTGTGATGCAGGTAAAATGCTTCCAGCTCAATAAGCATTTCCAGGCCTATACAGGTAGTGGCCCATGGGTTGCACGGGGCCCATGAGTGGTCAACTTATGGTCCATGGGCTCTTGCTGCCTTCACTTCCTCAGCTCCCTCTGCTTCTCACCATGGGTCTGGGCACCATTACCCCGGCCATCACCGTCTCCCTCCACCACCTTCCCCTGCTCTGTCTTCTCACTGCCGTCCCTTCTCTGTCCCCCACTATGGTCTCTGGGCTCCCCCTCCCTCATCTAGCTGCTGGTTCTTGTTGCTGCCCCTGGTGGGGTGCAGCCTTGGCCTGGGGGCAGCCTGGCCTGGTCTGCAGCCCATGGCCCCTCAGAAGTCAGCTGGCCCTGGTGTAGCCTATTCCCACTGGTGAATTGAGCTATTCATGATCTGCAATGACTTTTTTGCCCCAGCAATAAGGGATTTGGCTTATGAGTGAAATGCATATGTACGTGCCCCTTTACAGGTGCAGGGGTGTAGGTTGTAGCTGTGTTGGTCTAACTTTCTAGGTGCCTCATTTAAGGGGTTAATCTCAGTTGATTAAAAGCTATTCCCTGCTGCCTGCCCCTGAGTTTTTACAATTATTTGAGATAATACAAAAAAAAAATCCTATTGTTCTTTTTGGGGGGTTAAAATAACATCACGTGGCAGTGGTCAGGGAGTGCATTCATTAAGTGGGGAAGCGAGTGACCTGGAGGAAGCACAAGCAGGAGGTGGCATCAGGGGAGGCGTTCTCATTCTTCCTGAGAAAGTAGGGCCATCGGCTTGTTATCTCACATGTCTGTACACGAATGCACGGAGCCTGGGAAACAAGCAGGAAGAACTGGGAGTCCTCACACGGTCACACAACTATGACATGATTGGAATAACAGATACCGCATGACTGGGGCACTGCCATGGATGGGCGCAGACTGTTCAGGAAGGACAGGCAGGGGAGAACGTGTGGATCTTATGTAAAAAAAGAAAAAGACTATGATTGCTCAGAGCTGCAGTATGAAACTGGAGATAGGTCTGTTGAAAGTCTCTGGGTTATGGTCAGAGGGGAGAGCATCAAGCGGGATGCCATGGTGGGGTCTGCTATAGACTGTCAGACCAGGAGGATGAGGTGGACGAGGCTTTCTTCAAAGAACTAGCAGAAGACCCCTGACCTGGTTCTTTGGGGGACTTCAGTCACCCTGACATCTGCTGGGAGGGCAGTACAGCAATGCATGGGCAATGCAGGAAGTTTTTGGAAAGTGTTGGGGACAGCTGCATGGTGCAAGTGCTAGAGAGGCAAACTAGGGGCCGTGCTCTTCTTGACCTCTGCTCACAAACAAGGCAGAATTGGTGGGGAATGTATAAGTGGATGGCAACTTGGGCAGCAGCAACCACGAGATGATTGAGTTTAGGATCCTGAGGAAGGGAAGGATGGACAGCAGCAGAGTAAGGACCCTGGACTTCGGAAAAGCAGACTTCGACTCATTCAGGGAACTGATGGGCAGGATCCCCTGGGAGGCCAGTCTGAGGGGAGAGGAGGCCAGGAGAGCTGGCTGGACTTTAAAGAAACCTTATTGAGGGCGCAGGAACAAACCATCCCGACGTGCAGGAAAACTAACAAGTATAGTGAAAATAAGCTTGGCTTAGCAGGGAACTCTTCAGTGAGCTAAAACACAAAAAGGTAGCATCCAAGTAGTGGAAGCTTGGACAAACGACTAGGGAGGAGTATAAGAGCATTGCTCGGGCCGGCAGGGAGGAAATTGGGAAGGCCAAAGTGCAAGTGGAGTTGCAGCTAGCAAGGGACGTGAAGGGGAGCAAGAAGGGTTCCTACAAGTATGTCAGTAGCAAGAGGAGGATCAGGGGAAGTGTGGGTCCCTTACTGACTGGGACAAAGGATGCAGAAAAGGCTGAAGTGCTTAATGCCCTTTTTGCCTCAATCTTTACAGGCAAGGCCAGCTCCCACACTACTGCACCAGACAGCACAGTTTGGGGAGGAGGTGAGCAGCCCTCCATGGTGAAAGAACAGGTTAGGGACTACTTAGAAAAACTGGACATGTACAAGTCCATGGGGCCAGATGCAACGCTACTGAGGGAGTTGGCTGGTGTGATTGCAGAGCTGCTATCTGGCCATTATCTTTGAAAACTCATGGCAATTGGCAGAGGTCCTGGACAATTGTAAAAGGGCAAATATAGTGCCCATCCTTAAGGAACTGAAGAAGTTTCACCTAAGTCCCTGGAAAAATCATGGAGCAGATCCTCAAGGAATCCATTTTCAAGCACTTGGAGGAGAAGGTGATTAGAAAAAGTCAGCATGGATTCACCGGGGGCAAGTCATGTAAACCTAAGTCCCTGGAAAAATCATGGAGCAGATCCTCAAGGAATCCATTTTCAAGCACTTGGAGGAGAAGGTGATTAGAAAAAGTCAGCATGGATTCACCGGGGGCAAGTCATGTAAGACCAATCTGATGGCCTTCTATGATGAGATGACTGGCTGTATGGATGTGGGAAGAGCAGTGGACATGATATACCTCAGCTTCGGCAAGGCTTTTGATACAGTCTCCCACAAGACGCTTGCAAGCAAGCTAAGCGAAATCTGGGTTGGATGAATGGATTGTAAGGTGGATAGAAAATTGGTTGAATCATCAGGCTCAGAAGGTAGTAATCAATGGCTTGATGTCTAGCTGGCAGGTGGTGTCAGGTGGAGTGCCCCAAGGATTGCTCCTGAGGCCGCTTTTGTTCTGTGGCTTCATCAACAATCTGGAAGATAGGATGGGGTGCACCCTCAGCAAGTCTGCAGGTGATACAAAGCTGTGGGGAATAGTAGATATGTTGGAGGGTAGAGCTAGGATTCAGAGCGACCTAGACAAATTGGAGGATTAGGCCAAAAGAAATCTCATGAGGTTCAACAAGGACAAGTGCAGAGTCCTGCACTTAGGATGGAACAATCCCATGCACCGGTACAGGCTGGAGACCAACTGGCTAGGCAGCAGCTCTGCAGAAAAGACCCTGGGGGTGACAGTGAACAATAAGCTGAATATGAGCCAGCAGTGTGCCCTTGTTGCCAAGAAGGCTAATGGCATCCTGGGCTGCATTGCTAGGTTTGTTGCCAGCAGATTGAGGGAAGAGATTTTTCCCCCTCTTTGGCACTGGTGAGGCCACATCTGGAGTACTGTGTTCCCTAATACAGGAAGGATGTGGACAACTTAGAGAGAGTCCAGCGGAGGGCAGTGAAAATGGTTCATGGGCACATGGCTTCTGAGGAGAGGCTGAGGGATCTGGGCTTATTTAGTCTGGAAAAGAGATGACCAAGAGGAGGTTTGCTAGCAGCCTTCAAGTACCTGCAGGGGGGTTGCAAAAAGGATGGAGCTGGGCTGTTCTCGGTGGTGGCAGATGACAGGACAAGGAGCAATGGGCTCAAGAGAAGGGAAGTTTAGGTTAGATATAAGGGAAAACTTTCTCGGGGGCAGGGTAGTAAAGCACTGGGACAGGCTACCCAGAGAGGTGTGGTTTTTAAGACTTAGTTAGACAAAGCCTTGGCTGGGATGATTGAGTTGGGGGTGGTGTTGCTTTGAGCAGGGGTTGGACTAGATGACCTCCTGAGGTCCCTTTCAACCCTAATTTTCTAGGATTAATGAAATTAATGTGAAATGATGCTAAGAGCCTTAAAGTTTTGGGGGAATCGGTAAGAAAAAGGGTGATGTCTGGATTTCAAAGTGATGGAAAGTAAATCTCTGTTTTGTAACGAAATACAGGCAGTCCTCAGACTCACAACACAATTGGTTCCTGAAAACCGCATCTTAAGTCGAAACGTTGTAACTCAGAACCGATTTTCCCATAGGAAACAATGCTATAAATGGGGGATTGGTTCCTGAACCAAGGCCTGATACTCTATTTTCACCAAAAATAACCCAGAATGTTATACTTAATCAATTATAGATGAGTAATGTAGCTACATTAGTGTATTTATATTGTAAATAGCAATCATATTGATTTGGAAGGACTTCTTTGAGGTGACTTTGCTCGACTTTTTGAAGGGTTCTTGGCTGGAGTCTTCTCAGGAGTCTTGTCTGTAGGTTTTTCTGGAGTCTTGTCTGCTTTCTTAAAGGAAGTGTCCAAGGACGTTTGGACAGATGTTCTCCAGGGAGATGGGCAGTGCGGTGAACTTGTTTGCCGGTGTGGTGTGGCATCGGATAAAGCATTGTAAAGTCGAAACTGAGGTCAGAAAGTTGAAACAGGGTGTCAATTTATAAACATTGTAAGTGCAAAACATCGTAACTCGAAATGTAAGTCGAGGACTGCCTGTACAGGGCACGTGTAGTACCTCGCGCAGATAGGCAAGTGCTGTTGCTTAGGAAATATTGCTGATCTCACCATAGGACGCACATTTTAAATGTCAGGTCATCACCAGCTGGTTTGCACCAATCAATAATGAATGTGTTGGGTTATGTACTCCCGGGTGGTTGTAATTCTACCTAGAATTCGATGAAATGTGTTGTGTGAGACCACGGGCCTGAGGTGGATGGGGAATAATGATACAGTCCTTTGCACGTAATAGCAGGGACCCAGCCCAATCATATTCCCATGCAAGTCAATAGAATATTTTTTCATGTTTCTTAATGGGAGCAGGACCTGCCTTCACTTTTAATTGCAACAACGGGGTTCATCTGTCAGCTGTGGTCCTGCTCTGTCTGCTAGTGCTGGAACCCAGCGGCAGGTGCTAGTTGAGCCTCATTGCAGGAGACCGATTGAATCCCGTTCACCCTGTCTGTAACAGAGGTGGAAATTTGAGAAGCACAAGGAGAGCAAACCAGGCCTTCTGATGTTTAAATTTTGTGTTGTTTTTAGGAAAGGGGCTAGTGTTGCCTCTGAACGGTACGTGGAGGTGGAATTTGAGTGGCTTTGCCTCCTCCTGGTTACATGATCGGATTCCAGAGGAAATACCTGGTTTGCATGGGGCTGCCTGCTCCAGGTCTGAACTGAATGCCCTTTCCCCCACGATCCTGGGCTGCTCTGAAGAGGATGGATAGAGCTCACATGAAATCTAGCAGTGATTTGAGCAAGATTATCTAGTGATGACTGATGAGTGATGCCTTTAATGTTCACTGACAATGTTGCTAAAGCACCTATCAGCCAGCGATCCCCTAGAGCAGTGGAGGGTCAACCTCTTTGGTAGTCATGCTACAAATGAGCCCTGCGCCCTCCCTGAGTGCCATTTCGATCCCCTTCCCCTGCTTAATCTGCAGCTCTGTTTTCTGCTCCCTGTCCTGTGCTCCTTGCCTGGCCTGCTGCCCTGCTTTCTTCTCTCTGCATTATCTGCTGCTGAGTTGCCCGTCCTCTCACTGTTGTGCCAGGTCCCATGCACAAGGGGTTGTCCATGTCATTTGTGGCATGCATGCTGCAGGTTGGCTACCTCTGTCCTAGATCTTCAAAAACACGGTTTTTACTCTTCCCCATGAAATAGGTGTCATTGTGTCCATTTTGCAGATGGATAAACGTGTACAGATGAGCTGCTGTGACTTGCAGGGTAGCCCAGGCAGTTAGTGAGGTCACAGACAACGGAGGGGACTTCAGTGACCCCAGTTCTAGAGAGAAAGAGATTATGTGCATCCTATTGACTTTTGACACATATGGCATACCCCTTTAATTTTTATTTTGCCTGCAAGAGAGAATTTCTTCACCAAATACCTTTGGCAGGAGTAAACCCTTGTTGAATTTGCTCTGGTACAAACTGCAGAGCTGCTTCAGCTCAGCAGTTGTAGTAGCATTTTTCATTAGGAGTTTACAATTCAGTGACTCTGTAGCTTGTGAACTTGTAGGGGAGGAAAGACCAGGATAGGAAGGAGTGTCCTTCTGTCAAAGACCACAACATACTTGTGGCAGGGAGGTAGTTAGTCATGAGCTTTCATGGGCAATGACCTCAACCAGCAACTCTGGGGAAGGAGATCATTGCCTACAAAAGCTCATGCCTCTCTGAACCAGTTAGTCTTTGAGGTGCCACTCTGCTCTACCTTCTGCCTACCACACTTAGAGATGGGTAAATGTGTACAGATGAGTTGCTGTGACTTGCAGTACATTATTCCTGCCTTTCAAGCAGTGCTGATAACCAAAGAGCTGACCTATGGGCAGCAGGTGCAGAGAGCAGAGGGTGGTGCACGCTGCCCATCTGATTGCACATCGGGAGAGAAGGACAAGGCGGCAGATAAGTGAAGCAATGAGGATGTGGAAAGTGCTGATGGACCATTTCTGACTGTCAAGCTGTAGCCTGAGCTAGTTGTCATTCAGGGGATTGGTCAGTGATTGAGACAGCCTTGGATGATGGACAAGCAACTGGAAATGACTTCTACAGGTAGGCCAGGAGAATTCTGACTGCACTTTTGGGTGCTCAAATAGTGTCCCAGTTATATTTTTTGGAAATGCAGAGACTCGGAGGAAGCCCTGAAGCTCGGAGGAAGCAGTTGCTAGGATGTGCATCCGGTTTGGTTTCTCAGCTGGGGAATGGAGATTATAACTTTGGTTTGGGATTCAAGGCCACCCTAATAGAAGGGTTGGCTGCACTGGGGAAAGTCATTTTGGGGCCTACTGATGCCACCTATGCAGTGGCCTGAGTTGAGAACTCGAATTTGAAAGGCAGGAATAATATACTGGAAAAACAATCATAGGAAGGAGGTGCAAAATAAGGGTGACATTGCTACGACCCTAAATCGGCGCCTGCCTTACAGATCTGCTCCATAACTGCTGGCAATGTTGTGGGTACCCTCTGGGAGGAGCTCACCTTCCTCCGCTGATCTGGAGCAGCAGCCTATTCACATGTCTGCAGCAGCAGCTTGTGTGCCTGGCCGTTGCGTGCCTGGATAGAAGAGTACCACTGGGACCTGGGCCTTCGGTCATGATAAAATTGGGTTGTCTACTGCAGAGCAGAGCTCAGCTTCATGAAGCTGCATGTTGCTACCTCCATGGAGCCACCAGTGAGTGTTTCCTCCTCCCATGGCGATTCATCCATGCTAAGAGAACAACGCACAAGTGCATTACAAATTCAGAGACCAGCTTAATGTTATGGGACTCTTCCCCTTCAGTATTTTATTCATGGTACAAAGCTGGGCGTGCGTATCGCACAGTTGATTTCTTTGCATAATTCTCTTTTGGAAACAGCTGTTTTGTTTAATCAAGCACTTGTTAATGGCTCCCTCCTGGGCATAGTTAGACACCACGTTAGATTCCAAACAACGGCTGTCCTTTAACACACAGTCAGAGTCTCTCAAACGTCAAAAGCAGCTCTTTTGGAAACAGCTGTTTTGTTTAATCAAGCACTTGTTAATGGCTCCCTCCTGGGCATAGTTAGACACCACGTTAGATTCCAAACAACGGCTGTCCTTTAACACAGTCAGAGTCTCTCAAACGTCTGCACAAAAGCAGCAGCACGTAGTGAGGAGGAATAGGGAGAGAAAGCAACAAAAAAAAATCAAGGGAAGGCAAATAAAAATAGAGGGAAAAGATAAAAAAGAGAAGGTGGGAGGAGAAAAGCATCCTTAGAAGAAGAAAAAATTGGTGAGGGAAAGACTGGGAGGGGGGAAAAGATGGTAGTAGCAACTTTGGCAGAAAGGAGGCTGACGCAATGAGCTGTTTTTGGGTTCAGCTGTAGGGCTCGCTGAATGACAGGAACTTGTGAAAACTTTTTTGTCATTTTAGTTTTGTCCCCTGTCAGGCGTGAAGCCTAGATGAGTCCGTCTCCATCAGTCCTTTTGGGATGAGTGCATTATAATGCACCAGTCACTGAGAAGAGAGCCCAGAGAGCGGCTCTAGCCATGGGCGTAGCGCTTGCTGAGAATATAGGAGATGCAGATGAAGCCCGTTCTGCCTGCCTTGATGCAAACCAGTGCAACTCAGTTGGGATTTGTATGGTTTTTCTTGGCCAAAATTTACCCTCTGCCATCATTGTTCAGTGCGGGGTGTTTCTGCGCCCGGACTCCACCCCAGCGGTACCCACAGTTGAAGACTGTGAGCATAGTCTTCCTTACACTTACCAGCCCAGTGTTTACCATTGCCAACAGGCCCTTTGGTCTGAGAAGTCCAACTCATCCTACGTAGCACTGACCATGGTCATTGCAGTATGAAGTGCTATGCCTAATAGTGCAGCTACGTTAGGTAAGATCCTGGGGAGCCCTTGGGGTGACAGATATTCTGCCAGGATAGAAGTGGAAACTCAATAGGCCTTATTCATATCTCACACAAAGAATTTGCTTGCCAGTGGGCAGGTGGGAAGGGTGAGTCTGGGAGGGGATTCAGCAGTGGGGCTGTAATGGAGAGGTTGAGAGACCCTTAATCTCGGAAGGGCATCGTGATATTCATTGGAAGTGCAAAGAAAAGCCCCTGTGGTGCTGAGGCATTTGAGTGCTTTGCAAGCCCTCCTCATCTCTCTCTCTCTCTCTCTCTTTTTTTTTTAAGGGAAAAAGTAAGTCCGTTGTCTGTTCAGAAAACTGAACAGCTTTGTGTGCATTTTCTGCTGCCATTTTGCTAAAGTTCAGAGTTCCTGGGTTAGAGCTGCCAGCTCCTCAATAAGGTTGTTGTTTGAACTTCCAAAGGAGCCTACGCAGAGCTAGTTGGGTTCAGCTGTTCAGTTCATGTCCTACAACCAAGAAGACACATTGTCTGCCCCTTTCCCTCCACTATTCATACTTTGCAGCAAAGGAAAAGCCACTCTTCCAGCTTGGGTGCGTGGAAAGTCAGGCAATTAAGCATTATTTGTGCATCTCAAAGAGGTCTGATTTTTCTGACAACATTTCCAAAAAGTGGACAACTTGAATTTAGTGGGAAAGGTGGTCATAAGTATCCTGAGGAGTGGATTGACTAGGGGGAGAATTACAAGCCCCCTAGCGTTGTTATTTTACAGTGGGGAGCTACACCATTTTGCTCCCTTTGATTGTTTTTTTAATTTAATTATTTTTATCTAAAAACATGATCAAAATGGTCATCAACACAGACAAATCTTTGGAGATTTGTTAAAGAATAAGTTTCTAAAATGATTTTTTTAAATAAAAATATTCTCAAGGATAAGGGGGAGGGAGAAATGATGAGTTATGAAGTAATACACAGATTTTTACCATAAGACATAAGGAGTGGGGAAATTCATTTTTTTTAATAGAAAGTTTTTTGTTCCCAAAAAAGGTCAAGTCTGTTCGTTTCAAACTTTATGTATCCCCCAGATCTGAAAACGTTGGCCCAAGTTTACTTTAGTCTCACTCTACAGCATAGCCTTGAATTTACACACACATGAAGTTAGCTTGCAGCGTACGTGCATTGAACGGTTCAACCTTCTGCCGTCTTATTCCTGGCGCGGTGGCATGCATGCAATCTTTAGGAGCAGCGTTATCTTCCCATATTGTCCGGTACTGCAATGTTTACCCTGAATGCATTTGCATAATTATTTCCTTGATGCAGCTGGCTGTTCCAGTGAGCCCAGCCCAGTCTCGTTCCCACCAAAGTCGTCTTAATCCTCGTGCTTTCCTGCAGCAGACATCCCACCATTTTCTTAGCTTGTTCCTTAGAAGATCCTCCTGTGGGGAGGATGAGGAGGGAGTCTGCTTGTCAGAAGAAGCAAATGCTTTGTTCCCTTGGAAGACGGTCTATTCTAAGGGTCATCCAGCTGTTACAGCCATCGCTGTCAACACATCTGTCTCTCCTCTCAGTTAGAATAGCTTTCTTTTGCTGCTATCAGAGAATCCTTTTCCTTTTCCAGTAACAGTCAGCCCTTATAAACCTCCAAATTAGCCTGGTTGGGCTGGGCTGGATCTGTAGGATGCGCTAACGACACTATAGCTATTTAGTTATGTGAATGCCTTCTCTATATCATCTTTTACCCTGCACACAGGCATCAGCTGGCCTATTGATTTTGTGCAGCAAAGAAAGAAAGCAACTGCTTTCTCCCAAAGCAGCCCCTAGGGAAAGCAAATGCTGCCAGCGCCAAGCATTCAGCAAGGGAAATCAGAGGCTGAAAGGCCACTACGGGAAGCTCCTGCTCAGCTCTCTGTTGAATAAACGCTTTCAAGGGAAGCGTGCTTCCCTCCGCGGAGGAACTGCTCAAAAATCTCTGCAGTGCTGCATCCTCTTGCAGTTCAAAGAACCTCAGGAGCTGCCTCAGTTGTGCCATTTCTCTAGGAGCTCCCGCCGGGCTTGGACCTGCGCTCATCAGGTTGGGACACGGGACAAATTCGGACTCCCAGCCCCTTCGGTATTACGTGGGAACAGTGCTTGAATTTCTTCCCCTCCCCAGTCTCTTCGCTTGGTCGCATGGGACAAGCTCTACTTTCACCATGGCTCCAAAGTTGTACCATTATCGGGCACTTGCAAGGATGCAAAATCATTTTAAACTCCCAAACGTCTTGCACACGTACACTGTGATGCCATTAAGCCACACTAAGTGACATTTGCGTCAGGTGTCCACGTTAACGGTGTCATGTGTACAAGCGCCCATCCTCCCTGTTGTAAGGTCACAATTGTTTGGAGGGTGGTTTATTTTTGCAGGTATCAGGTTGGGGTAGAGAATGTCCCCGGACCCTGCTGCTGGTTGAAGAGGAGCTGAATGCTTATGTGCCTGACCCAGCTCTGCAGAGGTCAGTCTGAGTCTCTCCACTGACTTCGGTGGCTGCTGGGACAGGGCTGAATTGAACTGCTTGAGTGCATTGCAAGCCAGAAGCCAGATTTGCCTTCTTAACTCCTCTGCTGGAAAATGCAGTGTTTTGTGGCAGGGCGCTGTGTGCTGTCCTCCTTCTGGATGCTTGAGAAACAAATTAAGTCATTTTCCACAGTCACGGGGGTGGAATCATTAACCTCAGGGGGAAGAGCTGAGTCTAGCTTGACTTCCATGCGGACAGCTGTTGGAAAGCTGGCCTGCTTCTAAAGCTGGGAGATAAGATGAGATGTTGTTACGGGCTGTGCTCTGTCGGTTATCAGCACATGTAAACTGGCATGTCCCCCAGAATGAGCTAATAGCAATGTATATTTAGGCCTTTTCTACCGCGGGAATTGGTCTCAATGTCAGCAGTCACTTGCTGTTCACCAAAGGAGATGCACCTGCCGTTTAGGCAGGAAAACTGCACTCACGTTGATCATTTCTGGAAGCCAGGGCAAACAGGCTCCTCGCTGGACTAGGGACAAATCCCCAGTATCAGATGATGCCTGAGAGACGCAGCCAGCCTCTATTCGGTTTGAATCCTGCTTCTTGGTGACCATCTTATTCTTTACCCATTGCCATCTGCTTAAGGAAAGTACTGCCACCTCTTGAAATTATCCGTCCCTGGTTTGTAGTGCAGTGGGTTACGTCAAGCCATGACATGAGCCAAGCTTGCAGCCAAGACAGCGAAGCACAATGCAGTCATTTTGAGCTTCCCATCGGTCTCGAGGCAGATCAAAATAGGATTAATCTGATGTAGGGAGGTTAGAATAAAATGCCAAGAGCTACCACATAATAGTACAGGGTTTCCAGAGCAAACTGATTCAATTAAATGTTGGTGTGGAGGCACAGACTGGGGTTTACAGTCAAGCTGTTGAGCATCCGTAGATGTTCAAGACCAATGGTCTGTTGCTGGATGCTCTAGACTTAGCAAAATAAATGATGTGGCACAGAAAAGCTAACACTTGCTTGCATTTACTGGCTTCTAAGGTGCTCTTGGTAGAGAAAGAAATTCCTCGAGTCAAATGTGGCATTAATGGTTTTATTCTTGACCCTACCATAAACTTTCTGTGTTAACTGAGTATGTCTTAGTTTCCTTTTCGATAAAATGGGATATTATTGTACCTTACGGTATGCTGGGAGGATAAAATGGGATATTATCATACCTTACGGTATGCTGGGAGGATAAAATGGGATATTATTGTACCTTACGGTATGCTGGGAGTGGTCGCTCCTTCATACTTTGTGAGATATGAAGGTAGATGGTAGGGAGTGCCAAGTATGCAGTTAAAGAAATGAAATAATTGCCCTTTCCCAGTTTAAATCTTCCATATTTCATAGCCACACATTCCCTGTTAGCATGGAGAGGAACAGCAGCCTATTGAACAGCATGGTTATGTTAAGCGCAAGTGTGTCGCCCCTCTGCCCGGCAGCTTGTTAAGATTAGGAAGTGATTGAGTAATGTAAGAGAGGACAGCCCAACGTCCGGGAATGGCCAGAGCTGGCTCATGCTTTGTGCTTCCCATCATTGTCATTCTTACTCTGCATTTCCTATTCCCACAAACCACTCTGTTATTTCCTCTCTGGAGTAGGTTCCTGCCCCGTCCCTAATTAACCCAAGGCAGAAACAGGAGCAAACTGAAGCGAATAGCTGAACATCAGTTAATTCAGTCCGAACCCCTCCACCAAAGCCATTTGGCCATGGAGCAGTTTAAGCAGAGGGGCTCCCCTACAGCTAAAGGAAACCAATTGACATGGCTTCGTTTTAGATGCTGGGGCCTGTTCCTGCCCTGTTTTCCACCTGTTCTTTCCAGGTATCAAGTGCTGGTTTTCCATCATGCATTTGTCCAGGAGGTAATTGGATCTGACCCTGCTTTCAGTCCCCAGCCAGTATATTGTTACTAGCCTTTCCAGGCAAAACAGTCTTGGAAACTGTTGAGTAATGTGATGCCAAAAGCATTAGCTTTTTTAGGACACAAATTATTGTAAAACCGAATGGAAGAAAGCTTGAAAGAAGCCAGAAAAGAGAGTTATTTTAGATTAGAGCTGAAGGCTGTAGATAAATAGACCCTTTTAAAGTTTTGGATCTCAGTTAGCATCAAAAGAATCATAAAGGTGAGTCCAGTGTAGAAATTCAAATTCACATTCGTCCTTACCAAGGTTTGGAATAGAAGTCCCCTCTCGAAATAAAACCAGATGACTCTAGAAAGACGTGGTCTTACCTGCTTTCTGTGTCCCTCAGCTCTAGAGCAGCTGCTTACTGAACTTGAAGATTTTCTGAAGATCTTGGACAAGGAGAACCTGAGCAGCACAGCGATCGTGAAGAAATGCTTCCTCTCCGACCTCCTCCGGGTGTACACAAAGTCAAGCGGTAGGTACAGATTGGGGAATCGCAGCGGGGGGTCAGTCTTGTGGTACTGTCTTTTCCTTCATTGGGACTTGAAAGAGGGGGTGACATGGAGACGGATTTTATATTTTTATTCTGTACCTAACCAGCAAGAGAAATAAGTGGTTAAACATACATTTTTACAAGCTGAGGATTCCCGTAATTTCTGATTTATTTTTTTCTGCTTTTCAATCTCGGTTGACTTAATCCGCGCTAGAAGAGACACAGGATGTGCCACTTTGCTGAGTTAACATTGAAGTAGTAATTGTAACTTTGGAATTTCCTGGTTGTTAATTCCTCAGCTTTAATGTTTGATTACTGCTAATTTTTTTATTATTATTTTTTTGCATTTAGCTTAGACAGAAGCTTGAACATACTTATCAGAGATGCTTTTTGCTTTTGTTTGCATGAAAACTAAGAGGTGTAAGTACAGATGGGTTGGTAAAGAGCCTGTTCTTCCCTTGGTGCACAGGTGGCGATGAGGAATACATTTACATGAACAAAGTGACCGTCAATAAACAGCAGGGTACGCCGCAGAAACAAGACCAAGGTATGCAATCTAGAGTTGCTGGGACAAAGGGGCAAAGGAGTCTATCTCCCCCCATCGATATCAGTGACAGCACTCCTGTTGACTGCAGTAGGTGCTGGACTGAGCCGACGGAGGGAGTGAAATGATTTCCATAGTCTGCATATTCTTGAAATCGTGCCCTCGCCAAAACAGTGAAGTTGTTCCTGGAAGTAACATTTTTGAGTACTTTGGGATAAAAATGTCACCTTCCTCACAACCCTGCTACCCCACTGTAACATTTCAAGAAGTCCACAGATTTCCTTTCAGTGCAAATCAGTCTGCCTTTAAAAGCTGCGGATGCTCACATTTTTTTTAATATGTTGCTTTGCACCGTGCCAGCGCCGTTTCAGTTGGGCTAACCCAGTGCAGTACATCAAGACGAATTATTTGTGTTCCCACTATGCACTATGCCATCTTGTATTTAAACAGCATTTCCCCCCCTCGTCCCCGGAAGCTGATGCTCAGCCAGGGTGCTGGGACACCTCTGACATCCTTTGAAGGGTGTCACGAGGTGTCAGGAGATAAGCAGATAAATTAAACAGGTAATCATAGACTCAGGTTTGCCCCTGCTTGGATGATTTCCAGCCTCCACTGCTCAGTCTCTCTGCAAGGAGGTAAGCAGTTTAATATATAAATTAGTGTTTAAAACCGGGTTCCACTCAGTTTGCAAAAGTTATGGAGTGATGCCTCAAGTCCAGGAAGGCTGAGAACCGTGGTGCTAGACCAAACAGACTGTATAAACTGAGAACAGTTGAATCTAGAAGTGCTTATCATTGTTTTCAGAAGAAATTTTCTGGTTATACCTGCCCGGTTTTGACTAGGCAAAACGGGAAAGAAGCTTGCAAACTTTCAGAATGGTTCGGTGAAAGTTTGTCACTGTCACAGTGTTTATGGCCATTACAACGGTCACTATTGATCAGTGCTCGCAAATTTGAATAAGTCTTTTAGCCACTTGGCATTCTTATCATCATACTCCTTGCAACCATACATGAACTTTCTTACCATGCGAGTGAACAGCCCCGTCCACAGGGAGCCCAGCATCTTGCCTGTGGTTGCCAGGCTCTACTTATTGTAATACAAGCAATAACATTAAGCTGAAGCTGAAGAAGCTTGCAGCTCAGAGCAAGGAGATCGGTGGCAGCAGAAAGACCTGTGGCTTCTCAGCGCTGGGTCCGACTACGCGAATCGAGTGAGAAGGTTTGCTCGGGGCAGCCATGCAGAAAGCCAAGACTCTGTGTAAAGCCTGCTGTAATTATTTTTAGAGATCCTGTTTTTATTTCAGCCTTTTTCCTATCAGGACCATGAGCCTGCCCACTCAAACTCACTCCCTAAGGGACGGGGCTCTTTTTTTCCCTTTCTTTCAGCCACCTCTCCAGTTCAAGTTAAACTTCTAAGTTTTATTTGGAAAGATTGAAGTCAGTAGCTTAGGTTATATGTACAATTGGCCAAAACGGCAGGCAGAGCTGTGCACAAGGGCCCCAGTCCTGTGCGGGACCTGTCTGTGCAGCTTTTACATCTGCAGAGTCCTGGTAAAGCATATGGGGTGTGTGCAGGGGCAAGGATCTGCTTATGGAACAGCTGCTGCAGGCTCGTGGCAATGATTTGTGCAGGCTTGGAGTTTGAGGGTGGTGTCACACATTCAGCTTAGCCCTAAGTGCAGCTAAAACTTGAGCAGATGCACGGTCAAGCAGTTTAACACCAGTTAGCCACCCTTAGAGTCCTAGAGAAGTGGTGCTGGAAGGGACCTCCAGAGGTCATCTAGTCCAGCCCCTGCCTGAGGCAGGATCGTTGCAGAGTCGTTCCCTTTTAGGCAAGGGTTGTTTCCCAAAACAGTGGTGCCCAAATTTTCTGCTCTGCAGACTTGTGCAGGGTGGGCCCCTGGGCCAGATCCACTCTGTGAGCAAAATCTGGTGTGTACAGGGCTGCACACCCAGGATCAGGCCAAATCACGCACTGCAGGATTGCATGTTAGTGGCCCCCCCCCCATATTTTTGGGCCCTTGTGGAGGCTTGCCAGCCGGATCACAGTTCTACAGGTCAGATGTGGCCCCCATGTTAGGGACTGAGCACCCCTGTCCTAACACAAACTGACTTTAATAGGTAAAAACCTTCCCGGGACCATGTGACACCACCCTGATAGTGAGCTACCATACCTGAAGCAGACTGGGTGAAATCAGAGGTAGGTGCTGAGTGGTAGGTGCTCACTGGCACTCAGTTCAGGGCCCTTTCACAGTTTTAATTGCACTCGAGCTCGTGTCTCGGAGCAGCATGTTCTAAGATGCTCTTAAAAACAGGAATTGCACGAGCTAAGAAGAAAGGAGAGAAACCCAGACAAGCAAATGCCCTAAAAAGCGTCAGTAATCTCTGAGAACAGCTCTAAGTTCCACTCCTAAATGTGTCTGCCGTTGATTGCCTTAGGAGGCCTCCAAGCTGAACAATAAAGTCCTTTCTAGGTCTCTTTTGATGGCAGCACAGTAATTGAATTCACCGTAATAAAGAGACACAATTTATGTGAGAAACCTACTCCGTGCCCTTCAGTAGCAGCAGGTAAAATGCAGCCAGTGCGGAGACACGAGAGCAGGGATTCGCGAGGTGACGTTCTCCAGCCTGTGCCAAGCAGCGGGTCAGATCGTGCGATGGCAGGGACTGCTCCGGCCCTCTGATCTATGAAGTACTTGCTTTGTTCACCTGCACCAGAGAGCAGGGAGAGATGAGAATGAACCAGCAGTGCCCCCATCTTATTTCAGGTAGAATTTGTGTATTTGTGCCCAGTTTTTCACTTTCTTCTAAATGTCACCTAAATTCTGCGTTTATGGGAATTATGAAAGGAGGGGAACCTGATGCTAAGCGTCATTGCATTTGGGACTATTCTTCAATGTCTTTTGTGGATGACAGCTCTCCAAGCAAACTGGGCTTGCTCCACCCTTGACTTCCTGCTTTGGGAAGATCTGAAAAAAAATGGGTTTTCCTTATTCAGGAAAAGGTTAAAGAGCAAGCAACTCCACAAGTCCAGCATGCAGCTCCAACCTCACCTTGACAGGGAGTATACTCTACAGGGATGGGATACAGGCTCCCCACTAGAGCCAACCTGTACTGCATCGCGGTCAGATACTCGCTGGCTGTAAATCCGCGTGGCTCTGGGGAGCTGTGGCCATTTACACCAGTTGGAGAGATCTCGTCTCCATCCTGTTCGTGAGTCCCTGAGGTGACGAAGGACAATTAATATGCAAAGCAAACGGCATACTCCTGGCATGGCAAGATTCATTAGGGTGATGGCTGGGTAGGAAGTGAAGCCAGGATCCCACTATTCGTAAGTCAATGCTGATACCATACAAGTAATGCAAAGTTTTGCTTCCATTATCATGGCATAGACTGACATTTGTCTCTGTGGCTGATTCTGCAGAGCTGGAGAGGGCTCTGCTCTTCGCAGCAGGCCACGTGTTGGCATGGTACTTTTATACACCTTTGCAGAAAGCTTTCCTGCACATTTTGCCCTGTTTGGAAAACCCTTGGTGTCTGTGAATGGGGAGGTGACCAGGCAGTAAGTCCAGAGCTAGGCTCTTCTGAGCTGCCTATGAGCAGCGTCATGGTACCATCCTTTGAGCAAAGCTGTTCGTCCATGATTCCCAGTCTCTTCCAGAGACATGTGGCAACCATCGATGGTAACACGACATGATGTCTGCCCTGACAGCAGCTCTTCCTTCTCCCTTGTGGAAGAGGGCATCCCCTGGTGACAGCTAGGAAGCAGGGCATTTGCAGTGCTACCAAGGAGGATTTTGGCTGGTCCATCTCCGTTGTCTCTACTTGATGCAGGAAAGCAGTGTTTTCAGACCGATGGTCACAATCTGTGCCTTACATTTCCCCTGGTTTATTGTTAGGTTAAACCACAAAAGAAACCCAGCAGCCCTGCTTGCCGCAGTTGTGCATAGCCCACAGATATTTTCAGCAGGCATCAACTCACCGAGCAGTATGGCCTATGAACCATGCTGGAGTTTAATGAACTCGTCCAGCATTGAAATCAGAGACTGCACTGTGAGGAGCCTCTCTCTGTGGGACATGGCCCTTGTATGGTTTGCATTGTTCTGATCCTGTGCCCTCACACCAGAGACTCATTGAAGGATGCAGGTTCGGGGAAATCATTGTGGCTTCTGAGACGGAGACTGAAATAGTGCAGTGTGGTCCCAGCTTTTATTTTTAGACATGGAAATATGCAGCAAAGCTCATGCCAGCCTCTTTTGAGCAAGGAGGTGCATGATGTTGCCAACGTTCCCTTTTTGCACATGGGGAGAGGCTGGGATTTTCAAACGAGCCCAAGGGAACTAGGCACAGGAATTAGGCACCCAACTCCTATGGAATCGATTGCTTCTACGTGTCCCTTCCAACGCTACCGTTGCAGTGTTATCTGAGGGTGCCTTAATCTGATAGCTAGGTACCGGTAGAGGGATGCTGCAGAACTGAGAGCAGAAGCAGAGAGATTAAGGCTTGGACCTTCAGAGGTGGGTGAGAGCTGAACTCCCATATCTACCTTTGAGGACCTGATCTTTATGGCTTATCACTCAGGTACTCTGTGGCAGAAGTGAATATTGAACACAGCTCTCTGGTTACTTCCCTAACCACTGACCCGTGCTTCCTCCTTAGGCCCCTGGGAAAATCTCAGCCTCTACCTGTTACCAGGTTCGCAGTGTCACTTGGCTCCACTAAGATGATATACACCCTGCACTCCTTTCCTTTCCTTTCCTTTTTTTGTTGCATAGCTACAAACATTTAATGTACAAGTATCAGTTGTTAACATTACAGCTCTCAGCTTATTAGTAAGAAGGCAACCAGACTGTGCTCTCTCTCTCTCTCTCTGTCTAAAGTCTTTTGTGCTGTACAAAGGGAGTTGAATGTCATGATCCCATGCTGAGAAATTGGGACATCTGCTTGGGCACACAGAGGTTCAGTAATAGAGCTGGGGATAGACTTTTTGAAGCAAAGGGGTCCTGGATCAGGTCTACTGAGAAGGTAGCACTGCCTTCTACCGTCCAGCAAGTCAGTTGTAGGATCTAGTTAAGCTGACCCTCCTTTAGCTATAGCTCTTTTGGGTGGGGGATATAGAGACCCCTTCTGTGTACCAAATACAGCAGTTCCTTATTGTACAACTGTAGGGCCATCGGTGGGAAGCAGCTCTGGTACACACATTCCCCAGGGGAAACAACTTAGGAAATGCTTTCTCTCCGGGCCAAGTTCCCCTCTGAAGTCAGTAGCAGTACATGTTTTGCACCATCTGAACATCCCCTACCCCCTTTTTTTCTTAAGTGTGTTTGTAGAGCAACACTGGGAGAAGGAAAGTTATTTGTCTGCAACTTTCAGCCACATGCCACCCAGTAATAACAGAGTGAGCATTTAGACCTGCTCAATATAGACAACTTCATTGCAAGTCGCGGGATTTTGTTTTTGAAAGATGTTTTGATCTTCACAGTTTTCATTCCAAAAGGAAAAAAAAAACATGCCAGAAAATAGCAGCTTTCTACCAGGAGGATTGCCCGGTGGCTGTGGCCTGTAGCACTGGCTGAGACGGTGGGCGCAGTGCAATGTACTCTGTAATTGGCACTGCTTCCTCTTCAAATATAACGCAGCACGCGTCTGTGACTGGGTAATAAGCACTTTGCTGGGAAATGCCACATGTCCTCATTTCTGCTTGCTTCTGTGTTGTAGCACTGGATCGCAGAGACGCGGTGCCCAACGGGGAAGCAGGACAGCATTCATCTCCTCCTCAGAAGAGCCTGCCAGACCTTCCTCCACCAAAGATAGTATGTGTTTGCTCCCTTGTCTTCCCTTCTCCCAGTGCTTTCCGTCACTTTTCACAGCCTCATACTTGAGCAGATCTAACCATTTCTACCTCTGATGACAGCATTTGAAACCTGTAAATGCTTCACAGCAACTACTGTCCCGGAGCCAACACTTTTATGGCACAGGTGATGCACAGAACGGCTGCTGATGGGGATGGTACTAAGGGAAATACTTGGTCACCGTGACTTTCGGCGAAGGGTTGAAGGCACCTAGCAGGCCTTTTGACAGTCTTCTCCTAGGAGTGTGAGAGCAGCAGCTGGGGTTAGGCTGCCTGGGATAAACGCTTACAGGCCAGCAGTCCTCAAGTGTTAGCACATTTGGGTTGTCTCTGTGTGGTGTCAGGAAGCTATTCTCTCCTGCATGGTTTGATCACGGCTGAGGAAGATAAGTGCTTGCTTTCATCTGAAGCATCTGGCCTCATCCACTTTCATAATCCCGCTAGCAGACACTAGTCTATTGTTCCCTACCCCTTTGGACAGCTCCTTATGAAACCTGCGGCCACGCGGCTCTGTGAGAGGGAGGAACAATGCCCGAGTGTCCGAAACCACAGGGGAGGTAGTTGGGATTATTCTTCTCCTTGCCATGCTGCCTGGTCTGACCCAAGAGAGCTTGAAAGAGCCAGGCCTGTTTGGGATTCACAGGGGTTGTAGGAGTTAGATGTGAGGCTTTTGTGAGTCTCTTGCCTATGATGGAGGGTCCCGTGAAGGAGAGAAGTTCCTTCTCTTTCTAGGGGCATTTAAGTGAAGCTGCTAACCAAGCCTCCTGGCCCCCCATGCATCCGCTGTGGTCAATGTGGCATGTAACAGGTCGGGAGTAATAGGATGCCACTTGCACTATAATTTTGGGGTGCAGATTTCTTTCCAGGACCTGCTTTTCAGCCCTCCTGGGCTGGTGTGTGAGACCCGTCCTGTATGATTCCAGCTTCCCTGAAACTTAGCTTAAAAAAAAAAAAGTCCACAAACAAAGTTGCTTTGGACTTTTCCACAGGGCAGTTATAAATTTAATTAGGTTACAGTTCAACGCGATCAGCTTTCAGTGGGATTTTGTTTGCTTGCCAGAAAGCCAGCCCTTGCTATCCTCCAGGGACGCTGACAGTGGATCTTACTGTTCAAGAACTGATCGGACATGGGAATCGCAGCAGCGAGGACTTTCTGATGTAAAAGTACAGCAGACTTGAAAGAGGTGGGGGTGCGAGGGGCTCGCTGGAGAAGCTGTTCCCCTGACAGGAAGCAGAAGTCAGAGGGCAAGCTACGGGATTAGTATAAAGGGTCTTGCAGGGGCTCTGCTGCAGGGGAGTTTTATGGATGGGTGTTGCCTAGAGGTGCTGGGAAAATGAGGCCAGAGAAGGAAAGAGGTAGGGCTGGGTTAATAGAGAGGCCTTGTCAACATATTGCAATTATCAGAACAGCTAAATTCCAGCGCCCGGGGGTTTCCAGCAAACCCATCCGGCTTAGTGGCTTATGTTGACTGTGCTCTCCATGGACGCGCTGTACTGAGAACGAAAGGCTTCCTCCGGCCGCCCCCGGGAGCAGCGATATGTCTGGATGTTTCTTATAGGTGGGGGCTCTTTCTTCGCGGAGCTGGTGGCAGCAGCAGCAGCGAGATGGGTAGAAGAGGCTGTGAGCTGGGGCAGCAAAGCAGCCGTGTGCCAAAAGAAAAGCATGCCTGAGTATCAGCAAGCAGATGGAGCGGCTAGCGGGCAGCCAGAGCTGTGAGACAGGGCTGGAGGAGCCCCAGCTGCACACTGGCGCTGGCTGTGGGAAACTTAGAGGCCGCTTCTCCTGGTTATTCAGTGGAACAAATACAGGAATGCACCTCGGGCCCCGGGCAGGGCAGGGCAAGGGCAGGCGCTTTCCCAGCCCTCCTCTCGCTTCTGCGGCTCTTTCCTGGTGCCCCCCATAAGCAATGCAACAGTGGCTCCTGCCTCATCCCTTTCTTTCAAATCCCAGCCTATTCAAAGCTGACTTCCAGGGTCATAGCAAAAGCAGGAGTCGCCTTTGCACCGACTTCCGCACATCTGCCCCATCAGCTTTGAGCGGGGGACTTCAGTGGAGACCTGTGCAACTTGAGCAAAGGCAGTAATTGCAACAGTAGGCTGTTTTCCTCCAGGCCGGGGGTCAGCATCCTAGGGCTCGGAGGCTCAATCCAACCTGCAAAGGTCTGATTCAGCCAAGGGTGGCCCAGGGGATTGCACTGCCCATCCCCTCCAGAGACCCCTCCTCCCTGCTGCTCTCTCATGCTTGCTGGAAAATTTGCCCATCTCCATTGCCGTAGGGGATGGAGGCTGGCAATGAGGGTAAGTGCAGGTGGTTTGGGCTTTCTAGGGAGTGGAGACTTGTGGCCTGTGGAGGGGTGGGTCATGAGCAATGGTCCATAGGTTGCTGCTCCCTGCTCTGGGTAATCAGCTCTTGGAGAGGAACATCATGAACCCTTTACCATGTGTGCTGTATTTTAGCTTTATGGGATTAACAGCCCCAGAGACATGCTCTAGGCTGGAAGAGCAGAATCTCAGATCTGAAGCATGGCGCGTCGGCAGGGTCACTCGGGGCAAGCCTGCACCGCACCTGCTTGCTCTGTCCAGATCCAACCTCGTGTCACGGTTTAAAAACACACAAATCAGCTGCCTGTTATTTAAAGAGAGGTGAGTGAGCAAATGAAGGAGACTAGACTATGGGGGCAGATGAGGAGGCAAACAACCCAACCATTTACTTCAGCCAGGGAGTCGCTCCGCAGTGAACTAACCCGTGGTCATGTACACTGCCTCTCTGCCACTTTGGGAAGTGCCACCGGGACCTGCGGCCTGCCCCTTTGCTCCTGGTCTGCACGGCGATGTAGAGCTGCACTAATAGTGCACCAGTAAACACACCCGAGGCAGAAAGCCTGAGAGCGGCTCTGGGCACAGGCTGAGGGCACCTGCCAGGTCCTGTGCCTTGTGCCTGTGCCGTGGCAATGTGAGAGTGGGGCGGCGGGGGGCGAGCAATGCTCCACGGTTGCAGCGTGGGCATGGCCCAAGAGTTGCCAGCTCTTCAACTTATGGACTCTGCTCTGGAGCCGGGTTCTGGGTTGACTGCTCATCTGAGTGGAAATGGGGCTTCTTTCCCAGCTTGCAACACAAAACCAGGCAAAAAGTAAAGTGGTCTCGGGAATGAACAAATATGAGCTCAGCGGCTATAACAAGAGAGAATTGCTGAGGGGGTGACAGGCCTACAAAGCGCTCCCAGAGTTTGTGCACGGTGCTCTGCAAACAGTTCCTCCGAATATTTCATCCTTTTAGGAAGGCCTGCTCCACACCAGAACGGCTCTCAGTGAGCACCTAAATCGAACCCAGACTTTTGGATGCTTATCTTGCTGGGATCCTTTGCCCCAAGCTGACTTCCTGCCCCTGGGGCAGGGGGCTGGACTCGATGATCTTCAAGGTCCCTTCCAGCCCTAACATCTATGAAATGAAATCCATGACACCGACGGGTCAGGCTTCCCAAAGACAGTAGTGTCTAGTGGACCGAGCTCCTTTATAATGCTCACCCCACGGGTGCTTCGAGAGGAGGAATCTGTGCTGAGTACAGGCAAATATGTCCACCGGCATCTGGATTACACTCCCTTGCAGCAAAGCAGGTTAGGGGGGCTGTGAACATGTGAGCAGGCCTGTTAATTTTTCAGGATGGCAAAAGTACGTGTGTTTGCAGAACTGTGGTCAGGGAGATCATTCAAGTAGTCCCAATTAGGCTGTGAGAAATCACCACCAGGAAAAGGCAAATTTGCCATCTTGCGGCTGCTGCCACTTGGGCGGATGACACAACTGGGTACAATGGAAGAGACCTGCAGTGTTTTCCTCTTTGGGATTTTTGCTTTTCCTTGCTGCTAAGACAGTGGGAAGAGTTTTTCTCTGAGTACTCCAGTCAGCAGCAGCTACAGCTGCTGGGCCTATGGCCTGGGGGAAGGAGGTAATAAGTCCAGTGGAAACTTGAACGGAGCCAGGAACAGGCTTCTCCCAAGTGTTGCAGCCCGTCAGCTCGTGTTCGTGGAGCAGGAAGGCTGGAAGCCGTCCAGTTGTCCCCCAGTCAGCATCCAGCTCATCTTCCTGAGACTCGCTTGTGGACGTATCTGTTCCTGAAAATGGACAGCTGTCCTCTGATGGCAAAAAGGGACTTCAGTTTAACCCGTATCTCCGGTGACAGAGTTCAGCAAAACCAGGAATCTCCCATTTGGGGGGAAAGTGCAAGTCTGAAAACTAGAGCACAGCACAGAGCCACTAGTGCCAAGGGGGACAGAAGACAAGCATTAAATACATATCACACCTGATCCCAAGCCTATGGCAGGCATTATGGTTGTTCAAGACTTATACCGGGATAACACCAAGAAAACCTGGACAGGACCAAGGATACCAGTGGGCTGGGCACTGTGCATATGTGTAGTCAGGAAGCACGCTCCCAATTTTGGGGCTCGCTGTTCTCCTTCAGCAGCCCCTGCTTTCCCTGCCGGCGCAGCACATGCCGCAGGGGTCTGTGCTATGTTGGAGGTTTAAAGCAGGGACGCTGTGAGTGAGGGGAAAGCAGCCAGAAGAAAATCCCTGGGAGTTTGGCTTTCATGTGCGAGGGAGGAACTGCACGGCCTCCTGCAGGGAAGCAGAGATCACAGCCCTTCAGCTTGTGAACTTGGACCCCCATTCCTGAAAGGGCAATGACCAGAGAGTGCTGTTTCTATAAAAGCTCTGAGATTAATGGTCAGAGAGCACTGAAACTGAAAGCTAAACCCTCCCGCACCCTTAAACCCAGCCTGGGAAGCTGATTACAAAGCGATGATGTGATGGGATATGGGTCTGTTTATTTTTCTGGGGTTTAGGGATCTCTCTTGATTATCTTACACTTTTTTTTTGGTCTCCTTTTCAGCGGGTGGGGAAAGTGCAGGAGGATTTAATCGAGAGAACTAGGCAGGATGGGCCTGATTCAGAAGTCCTATGGGAGTGTGACTACACACGTGCACAGTGCTCAGCCCACTGGTATCCTTGGTCCTGTCCAGGCTCTCTTGGTGTTATCCCGGTATAAGTCTTGAACAACCATAATGCCTGCCATAGACTTGGGATCGGGTGTGATATGTATTTAATGCTTGTCTTCTGTCCCCCTTGGCACTAGGGGCTCTGTGCTGTGCTCTGACTTTCAGACTTGCACTTTCCCCCAAGAAAAAACACTGATGTCCTCTCCTACCATGCCAGCTTCTTTAAATAGACGTTGGAGCTCCTGGGGTTTATTTGGGGTTGCATGTTGTATTGTGCACGAATGAAAAGGACAGGTGTCCTGGACTGACCGAGATTGGTTTAGATAACACAGTACAATGCATGTTTGACTTCTACAGGAGACAAAAGAAAGCCAC
>NW_005842897.1:423034-437028 GCF_000455745.1 Alligator sinensis | reverse complement strand
GGAAAGAGAAAAAATATAACCTTTAAAGCAGCTGAAGCCTGACAACTTCTGTTGTCTCTATTAAGCAAACAAAGCAACTTCCCCTACCCCTTCCCCAGCACTTGTTGGTCAGCATCAGAGGAAATCGCGGTGGGCCTTTGTGTGGACAAAGACGCCCTCCCAACCTGTTTATTGTTTTTGCCACATAGCGTTGGCTGGCTCTCGCAGCCAGCCTGCCCCAGATGGAAACGATGGAAATATTCCCTGGCTGAGGAAGTGGAGCCAGCAGATGTACTGAGTGTTTGTCTTTCAGTGCAATGCTTTAGCTTCAGTTCTTCAGCGTGAAAGCGTGATGGGGAATGGTTTTCCAGCAGCGTGATCTCCATGCCCACATGCACATTGATGTACGTGGACACGTTTACTGAGTGTTTATAGATTGACAGGGCTGGGAGAGACCTTTCACCCAAGGGTGCAGACGTGAGAAGGTTTCACCCACGGGTTTGCATGTGAATGCGACCCAAAATCTGATCTTCTGACTCCATCGGGATCAAAGCAGCAATCCGGATGGGCCAGACTGGGACTTACTACCCTATTGCCATAGACATCTGAGTCTCCCAATGCTATTGCCCTTACTAGGTCCTAATAGGAGAATGAAGGAAAAGGCCTAAGTCTTAAATGTACTTAAAAAACTAAGATACAAACTTATTGCCATAGACATCTGAGTCTCCCAATGCTATTGCCCTTACTAGGTCCTAATAGGAGAATGAAGGAAAGGCCTAAGTCTTAAATGTACTTATACAAACTATGCTGAAAAAATTGCGACTTGGTCTTTTTACTGCGTACACAAAAATATTGCAGGTACAAAAGTCAGGACTCTCAGGGGCTGGTCAGCCCCACAAAGAAGTCGAGCGTGATGTTCATGGGTCTCTTGGAGTAGGCAAGAAGAGTACAGTAATATTTTTCCTTTAGTGCTTGGTAGGGAGAAGGGGCAGCTTTAATTCCCACTAATGATAGGGCCTTTGTGTGCAGGGCCTTTCATCATGGCATGGCCCTGCCCCATGTCTTCTCTTCTTCCTTGGCTTTGCATAATCAAGGAGAGCACATAGCCATGAATTAGCTGAAAGGATTGGAAAGAGTAGTGGTTAACATACCCCTAGTTGTCTCCTAGGGACATCTGCCTTTTTCAGCATCACTGTTGCCTAGTCCCAGCCCAGTTCATACACCTGTAATCTAAGTTACACCATAAACAAGTGACTGAAAGAATAACCACCCTCAGCTGAAATAATGTCATTGGCTGTTTCGAACGGGGAGCAAGAACATAACGCGTGGTGAGTCGTAGCTATGCGCTGTGTGGTATAATGTACAGCAAGCGATAAGAAAGACTTGTTGCTGGACTTGGTTTGGAAATGGCTAGGCAGAAGAATAGGAGCGCTCCCGGTTCCCCTAATGACAGCTGTCACTCCGTCCACTCCAGTCTGCAGGCACGTGAATGGCTTGGACAATAAAAAGGCTTGATTTTACCCATCATCTTCACTTGTATGTTAGTATTTCTAATGACTCGGGGAGCTGTTTTCTCTGCCAGGCCTTGCTCGTGTGTTGGGAGGTGTTTGGCAGATGCAACAGGGATTTTCCAGCACTTGGATTCTTTTCAAAGGCTTATTTCACATTAATGTTATTTATCCACTTCCTTCATTTATGCTCAAATCAACATTAAAGATATCCGGTATGTTTCTTAAGATAGAGGCGTTTGCTGCGGTGACCAACTGGCAGTGGACTGTCAGCTGTGGGGTTTGAGATGGGGAGCTAAAGGGCTGTTTGGGCTAATGGTAGTACATCCGAATCCCAGCTGTCCACAATTCAGGTGTCCATTAATATTCTCAGGGTTGAACAGCAGTCCAATTAAACATAAGATTATGGGCAGCAATCTGTATTGAAGGACCAGGGAGGAAGCACATTCAGATAAATGACCGTCTTCATTTTTGGTAGGCGAGCGAGAGGGGGCTCTGGGTTAGTATTCCCATCCATTCCGTATTCCCATCCATTCCCAACCCAATCAGTCCTGGGTTTTTTTCTAGTGTTTTCAGGAATATTGAAGGCATGATATATTTTAAGTGGACACAACACTTAGATCGTGGGAGAGTTGCAAAGTACGGCATCAAAACAGTCCTTTTAAGCTGGCTGTATGGTGAAACCCAGTTATGGTACTTGCCAATATGTCTCTCCTTGCCTCTGGACCCATTTGCCTTAAAGCCAGGAGTGGGGTTATTCCTAAACTCCAGCCTGTTCACATGCTTGTTTGATTTATTCCTTCTGCAGATTCCAGAAGTGAAACAGCCCTTGGCCTTCAAGACTGAGTCACCAGAGGGATATTATGAAGAAGCTGAGCCATACGATGTCTCCATGAACGGTACATCAGAGCCGTGTGTCTGCTTTTTTATGGCTATCGTTAACTGCAGTGTGATACAGAACTTGATGCTTGTGAGAGCAAGGGGCAAAAAGTACATACAGTTCTTTGTTACTTGCTGCTGATACATGTTCAACCCCTATAATGGTCGGTCACATTTAATATTGAAGGTACCATTATAGTTTATAAAGGATTAATAAATAGCTAATAGGTGTTTTGAGCCTGTTGTAGACATAAGGAGCATGTTTAGTTGTAAACACATCATTGTAAACTGGTGTAAGCCTGGGTAGATTTCTGTTTCTGATGCTTTCAGATCAAGATCAGATTTCTTTATCAAAGACATGAGGTCTTGGGCTTGATGCAGGGGTAATGTAGTGGGCTATTTTCTGCAGGACATCAGACTGGATGATTTGCTGCTTCCTATGGCCCTTAAAATCTGACACTATTGTTCTGTAGGACTTTTTAAATCCAGCAGAAATGATTAACCCATTTATGGAAATGGTAGTCATTTATTAGCCATTTATAAGCTACTTGTAAATGTACATTTCTATATAGTGCAACTGATTTTGTTCTGTAAATGTCACCGATTCTCTTCTATACTGTGTAAGCTCTCGGCCCATTTTCATCACCCCGTTATAGAGCATCTTCCCATTGTGCCTCAAGCAATGTGCCTATTACCCTGCCATCTACCCCTGGAGAGTGAAGGATGTACAGTGGAGACTCCATAAAGCCTCATTTATGCTATTGTGTTATTCAGGGCAGGTGAGAAATTCAGACTTAAGGATAAGAAATGAGGTTTAGGATTTGGATCTGATTTCAGGACTGGTGCATGAGCAGAGTTGTCCTTTATGACCCAAATGTGCAGCACTGAACTTGGAAGTTTGTACCCACTCTGGGGCCCACTGCTAAAAATCATGGGGGGACCATTTATTGTAAGTCAGCTCTTCAGCACAGCTCCTTGCATCTTCCTGTGCATATGTTCAGCTCCTAAGTTAAACAGAGGCCCCAATCTCAAGGGGAGACTTTGAAAGTGGCAGCAAAACAGAGGAAGAACAGTGCAGAAAATTTCCTATTGCCTCCCTCCCATGAGCCAGCACTTTGGGTGCCAGGAAAGTACAGTGATAAACAGGGAGATAACACTTGGTTTGCATGAGAGGCGAGACCAGAGGTGTCATCGTGTGCAGATAAGTGGTGTGGATTACGATTTTAGCTTCTGTTCCTCACCCCTTCTCCGTGTTTCTCTCTTGTCATTTTAAAACGACCCTGTCTTTCCAATATGGAGCAAGCACCGCTTGCTACTGACCATGGTGGAGTAGGATTACTTTCCATTTTTGCAAAATCACCATCATTTAAGAAGTTGAAGGTAAGTAGTCCCATGAGTCATGGGAAAACCAGGGTTGTGTTTGGGGCTACAAAGGCACCTGTGGAATTTTGTCTAGGCTCTTTCTCTAAATAACTCGAGTCCAGTTCAAATACTAGAGGAAGAATTTGGCTTTGAAACCCCACATCAGCACTAGAGTCATTGGGAACAGTTCCTAGACTCTTAGTGCAGGGAATATCCTATATCCAGCAGAACTAATGGATAAAGGCACTTTGGGAAGGAAGTTGAGAAGTGTCTTCTCAGTGCTTGGGGTCGTAGCCATTGCAGCAGCAGTACAAAATGCCCCCGGGCTGGCATTCCCCCCTTGGAATAAACCCAAGCATTACAGTTCCACTGAAACTTTTTTGGTACTGTCGGCCAAAGCAGAAAAATCTTTGCCAGTTTCCTGTCAGTTGCTCGTTCCTCTGGAGCAAAAAGGCAGATGAAACCATTACCCCAGTGGAGAAATGGGCAACTAGGGAGCAGATGAAAGGGGAGGGAGTCACGCACCCTTTTGTTGTTGATTTTTCCAGTTGCTTTAAACTGTGTCCTGGCCCAGAGCCACCTGCCAGCCTCAGACCATCTTTAACTTGCTTTGCAACCTCATGTAAGCATCTTACTTCCCAGGGTGTTTTCCAGTCGCCTCCACAACGAGATAATAGTTATGTTTTTTTTGCCATGCACACGGGAAAATGGAGTTGGCTGATTACGCTCAGAGCCACTGCATGTAGGGACATGTATCCATCTCTTATTTAGTCTTGCGTGCGTGTTTGTAAAAGAGCTGTGCACCAAATAAGATGGACTGTCTAATTCGGAGAGCTTTATAAGCCAAAGGAAGACCTTGTTCGAAGTGATACGAACACTACCCAAGTCTCCCTGTTTCTTGATAACGCAGGTACTGAATTCAGGCAGGGTGGTATGGATAGCAGTCATTTTTAAGCGTGAAGCTGCGAGGGCTCCTTTGGTCCAGGGTGTCCCTTGTAAATAATGCTGCAGGCACCAAGCCGTAGGCTCTCAGAGGTGTTAAAGGCACATAACTCTCATTGGTTTCTATAAGAATAAAAGCCTGAGTACTTCTCTCGGGAGGGGAGGTCTGTGAGGCTCAGTGGTAAAGCACAGCAGGTCAAATAATACTGTACACTACAAGGGGCATCATTGAGTTGTGCCTGTAATCTGATAGGGGACTAAGATGCTGTTCAACGCATGTATTCTCATCTGCCCTGGGTCACAGTGTCATGAGTGCAGCGCATGTTGGTCGGAGACTGGTTCCCCTTGCTATGCACCACACGCTGGTTTGGAGCCTTTCTAAATCAGACATTAGCTTTATCTTTCCTACCTGTACACTAAATGATTTTGGTAAGGCCAAGTCTTGATATGCAGACAGTCCCTGAATTCAAGAACTCTTAGAAAATTAAAAAAGCAAGGAATAGCAAGCGGGTGGTGTATACCAGTGCCCTCTCCTGGAGAAACCAGAGCTGTTCAACGGCATCACATTGCTAGCAGCTGGGGGAAATTCCCCTGTGGTTTCGTTGCAAGGGGAAAGGTCTGGATTCTGTTCTCACTTCCACTGTGGAAGCCCAAACCACTCCGCTATGTAGCACAGTGGCTGTTGTGAAATCCCGACTGGAAGCAGATTACGATAGGAAACAAGAGCCCTTTTTTGGCAAAACGCTGACCTGGCCTCAGTTTTTAAGTTTTATATTGTACACAGTTGCATAGACCAGCGTAAAATAGCTGAAGCTCTTTAACAGATCAGGGCAAGCCGCAAGATGCCAATCACACCCACAAGGTGAACTGGGATAGGAATATGCAAGTTCTGGCATATCCTGAATGCCAGTACTGCTACCCACTTCTTAAATGCTAAACCACACCTCAGCAGGCCCCAGCTAGTACCTTTCCCTAGACATTAATGAATAAGGCAGCTTGCATTATGATTAAGACTAGACACCACGGCATGGTTACGTGGGAAGGAAAAGGCTAAGTTGCCAAAATACTCCATGGTCTGATGAGAGTCATTTTCTGACGAGATGAGCTAGGAGGCAGCCACCTCGGGCAAATGAATAATTAATAAACTGATATGAGAGTCAATGATAATATGCCATTAGCCAGTTATTAAGCAACTGATGCAGGTGTGTGATCTTGTGGGCTAAAGCACAGTGCTCGATTCAAAACTCAGCTCTGCAGTACCTTGATCCTGTCCTTTCAATCTTCCTAGGTTTGACCCTTTATCTGCTGCTGCTGTCCGTTTTTTGCTGATAGCATCAATGGGTACAAGACCGGACCCTTGTCCATCAGAGTCCTCATCTGTAAAAAAAATAATAAAAAGGGGGGTAGGGTATGTAGGGTGAGGTGTTATGGCTGAAGGGTGCCTGCAGAGCGTAGGGTGATGGATGCTGTAGATGGGCAGTATGCGTATGCATGGGTATCTGTGCTGGAAGTAAGCAACCTCAGGTCTTTGGAGTTTGTTTCCTGGAGAAATATGATAAGTGTGAACATAACCACTCTTACTAACCTCTTTACCCAATCCTTTCAAGCAGAGTGGTGGAGATTCAGGCAGTCAGGGAGCTATCTCTGACTGACAGCCAGAATCGAAGCCACCCACATATCTCCGAACAGAGTGGTGCGGTAAAATAAGGCAAAAAAAAAAAAAAGCACACTAATAAAATGAGCACGATCATCCCCAGGAAGGAGACATCAAAGCAAACCCTCCAGATGGGCTGAGGAGATAGGAGAGTCGTGTGGCGCTGGAGGTGGGAATCCAACGCACTGTAACAAACCATGGATGAATGAATTAAAACGAACAAAACAGCCAGGATTGCTGGGGCACGGGGTCTGGCTTTCATCAGCACTGTTTCTGCCTCTCTACTGGGAACTGTCGCCTTTCATTTTACATCTTCATTAATTTCTAGGATCCCCTTTTGCTTTTTGTCAGTGCGGAGCTGTATTAAAACCTTATCATTCTTCTCTGGTGCTGCATTTGCATAATTGAAAGCCCTGATAAGAGACTGAATGGAAATGCAGCTACCTATTGAATAATAATTATTGGGATTGAAGCATTGCTTCTGCACCAGCTGATTTTAAACATGACTTTTAGTCTGCAAGGAACTTAAAAGGAAATGGGTTGAAAATTTGTGCTGGTCCTGTTGTTCCTGTCAGCATTTCAAGTTTTGCTCCTTCCATCTCGTGCACGGGAAGTTAGTAGCTGAAAGGCAAAGACTGGGAGCATGGACTCAAATGCGAATGAGTCATTGTTTTCTGTATTTGTTCATCTGTGGCTTTCTCTCTCTCTCTTTCTCTCTGCTTTGGACTCTGCAGGTCATTTCGGTAGGCTTGCTGCCTCTGGAACAAGGACAGGGTTACAAGTTACTGAGGGAGTAATTTATGCCACAATAACTCTGGGTACGGCATGCTTTCAAAGCCTGACGGTTTCTATTGACCATAGCTGTTGCAGAGATGATCATCTGCCAAAACTATCCACCTACCTTGCATGAGCACTTTTCCATTCCCTGCATGGATGGATAACCACCACCATTCACCATGTCAGCATCAAGGGGATGGCAGGGGAGCATGCAGAAGTTTGCAGTTTTTCATACTGGCAATGAAATCTAGGAGTTTCTCATCTATTTTGTCAGACGTAGAGGGAATACAACGCCCATCGTCCTTATTTTTTGGTTAATCAGGCAAAACTCCAACCAGCTCCTCTTACAGACATGGAGAAGTGCCCTGAAGGCCTGTGTGAACTTTTCAGGGAGGGGCAATTATGATATAATGGGTTATTAGAGTTTTTTGTGTAATTGTATTAATTAACTTGATAAGAGGATGTTGGAAGAGCAGACACACAAAACACTATTGATCTAACGCAGGAAATGTCAGAACACTTAAGACTGCTAGTGCCAGGCATCTTGTCCCCAGTCTCTAGGTATAACATCAGTGCAAAAACAAAAAGCAAGGGCAAAGACAGGGCAGATCCGTAAAGTGGAGGAGCTTTTTGTCCAAGAATCAGGGGCTAAGAGTCCACTGGTATAAGTTACAATGGTTTAGGTTTCATCTGCTCACTTGCATCTCCTGGTAGCTGCAAGCAAGCTGGTACCTCTGGCCCTGCCATCCAGTGGCAAAGGTCTGCAGAGGGAGTTTGTCTTTCCAGGTCCAGGGAATGGGAAGCCTTAGGGGGAAATAGCTCGATGTGATCAACTTTTCCTGCAGGTTTGAAAGTGCCTCAGCTAAGAAATGCCTTTGTTCGAAATAAATGGTACTTTGCTGGAAGGAGACTGGTTGGTCTGATTCCCAGTGGCATCACCCTGGAGAGGCAGAACTGCAGGGTCTGAGCCTATGACCAGATCTTTGCTATGTAGCGTTAGCTGGGCAAAATATATTGGCTCGGTGTGTGAATAAAACAAATTACACACTTTAGCCAACACAGCTATGCTGGTGGTGTAGTTTCAAGTCTGCTGATAGTAGTACTTTTGTTGGCTTAGCTGATGTCGTGGTGGTCATAAGCCACACGGACAGAAAGCATCTCCGCGAGGAGCCTCTGCTCGGCAGCGCTGCACTGGGAGATGCTCGTCTAGTGAAAACAAGCCCAGTGTCAGACATGCTGAGGTTATCACAGTTGATGCACAGGAGATTGTGGCCGAAGACTTGGTCTATGCGTGGGGAAACATGCCATTGGAAGAGCCTTTGGGAGCTACACTCTTGCTGTCGAGTCATTTTTGTTTTAAAAATGTATCTTCCTCAAGGGCTCTTCCATGAAACACTCAGTGAAGTCTTTTAGCTGTTTTCTCTCAGTTCTACCGTTTGGGCTTTCCTCTCAACAGTGTTGATGATGCTAAGATAACTTACAGAAGGTTTAGGTTGGATATTAGGAAAAACTCTCACTAGGAGAGTGTGGAATCTCCATCCTTGGAGGTTTTTAAGGCCTGGCGTGACAGAGCCCTGGCTGGGATGATCTAGTTGGGGATGGTCCTGCTTTGAGCAGAGGGTTGGACTAGATGACCTCCTGAGGTCCCTTCCAGCCCTAGTCTTCAGTGATTCTGTGGTCCTATAATTGTACATTTGTTTGGACATTGCAGCCCAAATCCCAAGGAGAGTAACACGACAAGAGCACTGTCTTAGTTGTGCTCAGCAGGATGAGCATTTGAGAGCCCTAACAGGTGGCAGACCTCTCTTAGGGTCCACTTTTGACAGTGCTGCATGGGCACCACTAATAATGATGCTTGTTTGGTGGCTTGCAGATTTGATCTGTATCCGAAGCACCATAGGCCCCTGTTGCAATGAAGTCTTTTCATTGACTTCCATGGATTTTGCCCCACTGACCCTCCTTCCTTCTCTTCTGAAAACCTCCACGATGTACAGTGCCTTAGAGCTGGATTGTATCGTACGTCTTGGGTTGGATTTTCAAGCGTGCTCAGCATCAGCCTCTGCTTGCATTTGAATGGTAAAACTCTACCAGACTTCAGTGGCAAAAGCTGATATGGAGCATTCTTGGAAACCCCACCCCTTCTTAAGTGTGACGGGGACATTTGCCTGCTCTTGCCAACTCTACAAAACAGTTGCCTTTGTTTAAAGCTGCGGTTCATCACTGAGTGTTGCTACAGAAAGCTGGGCTACCCGGGGCACCAACCTCCTGCCCTGCACTGAATGCTGAGTAGATCCAGAACTGGGATGGCAGAATGGCAGCTCAGATGCAATGAGCAGAGTCTGGCAAGCTTCATCTCGACATCTGATAATTAGGATGCAGGGTGGATATGTCAGGGGCTAAACAGGGGTTGCAGTTGTCTTGCAGGGTTTTTGTTTTATAGCCGAATGTAGGGGGAGAAAAAGCCCAGGAGCCATCCAAGAACATCTGAGGGATGTTCTTAAACTGGAGAGCAACTGGGGAGTGCCTTTTGCAAGTTGATGCACAAAACACTGGAGGAACAATTTGGGCCAGAAGGAGAATGTGGATCTTGGAGATGCAAATGCAGAAGGAAAATACCCTTAGGAAATTTTCAAGACACCTAGATGTAGAGCTCGATGCAGAGCCTCAGGGCTGCTTGTGATGACTGCATGCTACATGGTGCGCTCACTTGCCTGATGTGAGCATGTGTGAAGCAAATGGTAATTGCCACTGGGAAATGCATTTAGTGACCATCTTTGCCTTTGTTACAGAAGATGGAGAAGCAGTTAGCAGCTCTTATGAATCCTACGATGAAGAAGAGAGCAGTAAAGGAAAGTCAGCGACCCACCAGTGGCCATCCCCTGAAGCCACCATTGAATTGATGAAGGATGCTCGTATCTGCGCTTTCCTGTGGAGAAAGAAATGGCTGGGCCAGTGGGCCAAACAGCTCTGTGTCATTAAGGACACCAGATTGCTGGTAGGCAAACCTTTGGTTTTCTACCTATGATAGTGTATTTTTAGAGTGGGAGTGGGAAGGAGCCTTTAAATTCATTTTCAGGGGAGTCTTTAGTTCAGATGATTTAAGAATACTCATCCAAGTGGAAATTCCTAAACATTTTCATCAATGACACGTCTCCATGGATTCAGGTGGGTGCTACCACATGCCAGGCTAAGTAGATCACAAATCAAAGGCGCTGCTCATTGTTGAGGAAAATGATGCAAGGTATAATTTTCAAAAGCATCCAAGTGACTTAGATGTCTAAGTCCCGTTTTCAAAAGTGATGAGGTGCTTAGAAGCTTTATGATGTTAGGATCCTAGAGCCAGACTTTCAAAGATATTTAAGTGGATGAAGATACAGATAGGCACCTAGCAGTATTTTCAAAAGTGTCTTAGCAGGTTAGGCGCTCAACTCCCATTAATGTTGACCCACCTATGAATTGCAAACATGGCAGTTAACATATATGGGCATCTTCAGGCACCTAAACTACTTTTGAAATTTGGCCCCTAAAGCCCAGGTCCTCTAACATGCCTGCTGTGGCCTCGAGGCACTTTTGAAAATAAGGCTTTGGCTTCTAATCTGCTTTGGTGTTTTTGAAAATGTTGTGTGTGATTTAAGGGTCTGAGAAGCCAGGAACCCTGTCATTTTAATCATGACTCCTGTGACAGCAATATTGAACTCCATGACAAGACAACAGTCCCTTGGTGCAGCCTCTTGGGATGGAGTTTATAGAAAGATCTGGATGCTTGTATATATGTGCACAGGTATATACAGCTGTGTGTATACCTGTTTCTGTCTGTGTATAAATCAAACATCTGGACACTATAGCTTAAGCTGATTTAGACTTTTCCCCTATATTCTGAACACTGTTATTTGCTTCACTCGTCCTGAACATTGAGACTAGGCTACAGTTGAGTTTATGCTGGGGGGGGGTTATGCTGCAAAGGTTCATTTTTAACACCTTTTACTTCTCTTGTCCTGCTTTCAGTGCTACAAAAGCTCCAAGGACCACAACCCGCAGCTAGATGTGAATTTGCTTGGCTGCACTGTCACACACAAGGAGAAGCAAGTGAGGAAGAAGGAGCACAAGCTGAAGATCATTCCCATGAATGCCGATGTCATTGTGCTGGGACTGCAGAGTAAGGACCAGGCTGAGCAGTGGCTCAGGGTGAGTGGAGCTGCCTCACGGTGTGTGACCCAAGGGTTTATACATCTTTCATTGCATTGCTCAGTGGCGCAGTGGTGGCCAGTGTCTAGTTAGCTAGCAAATGGCCCATGGTAGTGGAGTGGGAACATTTCTCTTTGCTCGGTGCTGACCCTGCAGTCACCATCTCGCTGGGTTTGAAATGTTGCCTGCCTTCCCTGCACTCCCTCCTGCTTTGTTCTGACTGGGAGACATGCAGACCATGATAGGTCTTGCAGCTTTCTCATGATGGAGACAGTGAAAGAGAAAATGCAGGACCTTAAAATTGTCAGGAGCAAGGAATGAGATGGCTCCTAGGGCTCTGTCCATAAAGAGCCTTTGAATTTCCTCAAGAGCTGCACTTTTTCATGCTGACCCACTTAGCATTGCACTGTGCTGATAGGGAGCTTGCCCATCTCCTTCCCGTAACTCTTGCTACCAGGCTCTCCATGATTTTCAACGCCACCTGTCAGGCATTGCTCCTCTCATTCTCATGCAGCCAGTCCTGAGGAACAGGTGGTAGTGGAGCAGCAGGGAAAGGTGCCCGTACCATAGTCTGCAGCTGGGGACAAGGAAGAGATGACCAGTTAGCAGAATAAAGAGCCTTTTAAAGGATCCCTTAGGATGTTTCATTCTTTGGTAGGGCAAAGAGAGGGACAGAGAAACTGTGATGGGAATTAAAACAAAGGGCATTGGTCTGAGGCTACATCTCCCTTGTATGCTCCAGTGGGTTGAATGCTATACCGCTCTCAAAGACTCATTCCTGTGGCTAAATCCCCACGTGCCCTGCTTGCAGAATACACCTCCTTCCCCCTGTTCCCATTTGCATTTGTCCCATTCTCAGCTATGAACACACACGTGCTCTGCATCACTTCCATTTTCAGGAGGCTGAGCTGCCTCCCCGTAGGCCCCCGCTGCCTTCTGTATGTAGGGAGATGGAGAACCTCCCTGGCCCAGCCTTTCCTGCGAGAATAATGGAGGCCTTTCAGCAAGAGACCACGAAACTCCCAGCTTCAGCCTAATTGAGCTGAGAGAAGAGCACTTAATGCCTCTCTCTGTAACAATGTGTGGGAATGTTTTGTAGAGAAAGTTCTGAACATGAAATAGCCACGGACGGCACAGGAAACGTGGTCTTTGATTCAAACGGCAGCAGAACAATGAACCTTTACAAAGATCAGTGATTCACTCCAAGCCAGCTGAAGAACCTTGTTTACTTGCAGCCTTTGATTTGGGTTATGGAAGGGACCAGATCTTGCCCTCAGTTACACTCGTTCATACACCATTGAAACTACTTCAGTCACAATACATGGAAATGAAGCTGGCCTTTCTCCCTGCAGGATTTTGGGCTGCTTTCACATATGGGCTGGTCCTTATTTTGGGTAAATCAGCATAAATCATTTCAGTGGACCGACGCCAACTTACCTGTGCCCAGGTTAAGTCAGTGGTTTTGGCACATAAACTGCATCTCTGAGTTTGCACTCTTAATTTGCTTTCAGTTGGGTCCAAATGAGTCCAAGATCTCCAAAAAGAGTGCTGTCAAAATAGCTACAGTTCGCCATTCATATCAGCAGCCTCTGAAGTTGCAAATTGTTCCTGGTTTTGTTGTCAAGCACCATCTCTGGGTCTGCTTGCACCCGGGTCCCAGCTTCTCTTCTCTCCCTGTCCTCCTTAGGGTCACTGGTTCCTGAGACTAGATGCACAAGCCCTTTGCCAAAGCTACTGAGTGAATTTTTGGGCGGCGGGAAGTGCTGCAGTGTGCGTTGTGTACCTCTGATTCTGCCCATCCTGGAAAAAGAGGAGTATGGGTCACTCTAACCAGACCTTACTCACAGCTTTCTGCTTTCTCCTCCACCCAGGTGATCCAGGAGACCAGCGGCCTTCAGTCTGAAGGAATTGGTGAAGGAAACCAGTACGTCCCAGACTCCCAGCGCCTAAGCTACCCCAAGGTACAACCTCGTGTCATTAGCAAGGAGCCTGATTTTCTCCCAAGTTCAAAAAATCCCCAATTTTCAGTTTAAAAAAAGTAACCTCAAATCTACATTTTTTCCATCATTAAAATGAAACACCACTAATACATAGCTATATATAGTGGCATTTCATTTTCATCATGGAAAAATGTGGATTTGAGGTTACTTTTTTTTAAACCAAAAATTGGGGATTTTTTTTAAAGCAGAGAAAACCAGGTTCCCTGGTCAGTAGGCAGGAGACAGCAGCGCTTCACACTTCTTCCTTTCCATCCTGCTCCTTTAAAAAAACAGCATGCAGAGTTCAAGTCCAGTCGCTGTATCTGGGAGGAAGGCATCAGAATATGCTATGAATATAAGCAAAGCACTTTTCTGATGAAAATACCATTCATGGAAACAACCTTAATTGTCCTTCACCTTCTTTATTTTTGTAGCCATTTATTGTACTCAGTTGGTCTAATAAAAGAGATCGCATCTAACCAAAGCTTGCCTGTATCCAGATATCCACCTGTAGTACACCGAATGCTTTGGATCATGTCAGGTGCAGATTCAGACACTGAAGCACAAGACTATCTCTGTTTTAAAGATACTTTAAGACTCTTAAGAAATAGGCCATAGGAAAGCAAGGTGGAGAGGTCCATTTAATGGGGAGCAGGTCACCTACGTGTCAGGGCCCCACGCAGAAACAGTGGTGCCCAAACCAGCAGCCCCATATAAACCCAGTAAGTG
>NW_005842897.1:403935-423024 GCF_000455745.1 Alligator sinensis | reverse complement strand
GAATGGGAGAAGCTGGCAGTGAAGCTCATGATGACTTAATAAGAAACTTAAGAGGATCGAGGGAGCTAGGTGGTCCAAAAGACAGGATGTACTTCCAAAGTAGAAAGCATTGGCTGGTTTCTCAGCTGATGATTTCAGTAGAGGTATCCTAGTTTATATCGGGTGAAGTACAGGACCTACCCATCCAGAGACCTGGGTGTGCAGATGCACTTTAGTTACTATGCAAAACATCTCTGAGTATTCATAAATTCGTCTAATTTCTGATGTTGACTCCATAGTCACTTCATTGTATTGGCCAAATTTTCCTTGACTGTCAGAGACAAGGGTCTGAAGCACCATCTGCCAGAAATGATATTTAGTGCCCAAGCTTGTGGTTAGTAACGTATCACCCTTAACCCTGTAGAGCTCATGTCTGATCCTTGCTGACAGGTGGAGTTATCCGAGAGGTATTCTGTGGCATCGGAGAGTGGGAGCAGCACAGACAGCCACCCAGAGCCTGCTGAAACAAAAGATGGTAAAATAAACTAATATTTTAATCTCAATAAAATGCTACAGACTGTCTTTCAGGGGTGTAGGTTGTAGCCGTGTTGGTCTAAGGACATAAGCAGACAAGATCCTTTGGGTAATTCTGATATCTTGTATTAGACCAGATCAAATAGTTGGAAGCTATTCTTCTTTGCAAGCTTTCAGGTACAAATACCCTTCAACAGGCTGAGGAACCATCTGCACAGGCCAACCGCAGATGCTTCCTCACCTGACGAAGGGTATTTGTACCCAAAAACTTGCAAAGAAGGATTTTCCCACCTATTTGAGTTGGTCTAATAAAAGATAACAGCCTATCTTTACTATCTCACTGGTGTGTTGTGAGGACAAATACATTTTAAAAGATCGTGAGGGGTTCAGATGTTAACGGAGGCAAACAGAGCTCCCAAAGGTGTCGTAGTGTGAACGTGGCTGGTGCGTGAAGTCTGGGCGGTTTAGATGTTCAACCAAGAATAGGGGCCATAATTATTATAGGCTCATTTTAGATATTCGCTGGTGGGCATTGTGGATCTAAAAAATGCAGCCACCGCCAGCTAGCACGGTATTAGGATTACATGTCCACTTCAAAGGCAGCTGTAGATATGTTCGCCCGTAATCTTGAAAGCATGGTGTGCCTACTGCATGTTTCTTTCTTCATTCTGACTAGTTAAGAAGAAGGGGACGTCGGGACTGAAACTGAGCAACCTGATGAACCTTGGGAGAAAAAAATCCAGCTCACTGGAGAGTCCAGAGAGATCTCTGGAAACTTCCAGTAAGTGGCAGGCATGATGTGTCTTATGATGTGAACAGAGCATACCACAGATAATGGTGCTTGAAGGCTGATTTGGGGGGTGTGGGGGAGACAGTGGGGTACAGTAGCCCCAGGAGACCATGTATAGGGGGGACATCACTGTGCTTTCCTTCTCTGAAATTGGCTTAGGATATTCAGCAAGAAATTTTTGTGTGGATAGTCAAGCTTTGAGCAGACAGCTTTGGATAATCTCTGACCAAGGCTCCATGGCTGGTTTGCTGCTCTGACCCTAATCTGAACTCCAAAGATCAAATTTTTTACTAGGTTTCCACCCATGGGAAAACCTAGCTTCAAACCTTTGGTGTTAACCTATACCTAGTAATCTCTCTTCCTTTTATACATCAGTAAGCCAAGGACCGAACACATGCGAATTGAAATACTGGGCTAATGTAGAAGTAGTGAGTGCCATTTTTATGCCTAGGTCCTGATGCAGTGAAAGATGGTACTGCGCTGACATGTGCGTGCTTGCTTGCAGGTTATCTGAACATGCTAGTGAACAGCCAGTGGAAGTCCCGCTGGTGTCAAGTGAAAGATGGTCATCTCCATTTCTACCAGGACAAGAACAGAAGCAAAAGTGCTCAGCAGCCCCTAAACTTGGCAGGCTGTGAAGTTGTTCCAGAGCCAAGCCCCGACCACCTCTACTCCTTCCGTGTCCTCCACAGTGGGGAAGAGCTCATCATGTTAGAGGTAGGATATCAACCTCCCCATCTGATGCTGCTCTAACTCATCTGCCAAGGATATCTTCTTTGCTTAGAGACTTCCCACTGACCTGAGGCTGAATTCAGCCCAAGATCAGGTCCCTTTACTTGCAGGACAGATAGAAATGCTAAGTCTTTTAGGACTGCTATTGACTAGAAACAGAGGAGGGTTTCTTTATATGATGAGGAACAGTGATAGGCATGTTGACATGTTTATACCAGTGTAATTGGTATAACACCAGTGTTAAAGAAATAGCAGCTAAGGGGACTGATCTCAAACCAGGGTAATTTTGCCCAATCTACTGGAGAATTACCCCTGAAAGACTCATGGAGAAAATAGCCTGGGTGTAAATTACACTGGTTTAGGTGTCATGCGTCTGTGTCCATCCTGGATTAGCCATACTAAAGACAAATAGGTTATTACCTGCAAATAGGCAGGATAGTTATATATCTGTTCATTCCTGATAGCAATGTTATTAGGATACAAAAGATGCACTTTACACTGGGGCACGTCTCTCTTCGGTTGGGATAAGTTGGCATTGCTCCATTGACCTGATACCCTTTTACACCAACTGAAGATCAGGCCCAGAAAGGGCAAGTAAACCTACTTTCACTTGCCTGCATCCAGGATTGTTACTTTTCTAATCTTAGTTTTCTCTGACGACAGCACGGTTATAGTAGGAGGAGGACAATGTGAGCAATTTCCTGTATTTTCCTGCGGGTGGAATATTTATAGCCAAACAACGGGCTTGAAATGACTGCCACAGTGCCTGGAGGTGTTTTGTTTAGCTCCCGAATCACAGTCCGCCTGAGCTGTCCGGTGAATCCTGGCCAGCCCCTTTGCACACAAGTCTAGCAGGTGCAAAAGCCAACAACAAGCTTGGAAAAATAGCAATAGCTGGCACAGGCATGAAATGGCACTTCCTCAGACTGCCACGCTCATGGCACAGGTGGATTAGTTCATGTCCAGGCAGCATTGGAAATTGTCCTATTTTAAAACAGACAGAAGCTCAAAATACAGATCCCACATTCCCCCCCTCCCCCATGTAATTAAAACCTGTTTAATTCTAGGGCTATAAAGAGCTGGTAATATTCATTACCAGGCACCCTCCAAGGTTAACTGGTTTCGATTCACGCGGATTCACTTACCCTGAATTTTGTTTTGAGTTTGCTGTTTGAACCCCCCCAAAATCTCCAAAAAAAAAGAAAAAAAGCTTTGCATGTTTCTGCCTGTTGCTGTATTTCATTTGGAAACCATCGACAATCATGAGTTGTTTGGAGTTCTCCGTTAGACAATTGCCCAGCCTAGAAATGGTGAATCCTCCAAAATATCAGGCAGTTTGTATCAAGGGTTTTAGCGGTCTGTGATCAAGTATCTTGATCGTACCAAATGGAGACGAGATTTCAGTCCTGTCCAAGTTCACGCAACGTTTGAATCCCATATCCTGATCCAGCCTCATCCAAAGCTACGAAGCTTGAACTTGGCACTTGTAAGGCTGGATTTCATCCTGCAAGTTTTGCCCTTAGCAAAGTTTTGGAAATCTCACCACTGCCCTCTGCTGGCGAAGGGCTGAAAGTACAGCCATGCTAAAGTTGAACGGGATTCAGGTTTCATCCCGTTACAGGGTAAACCCCAAACTCTCGATGCTGGCCTTGGCAAGAGGTTAAATGAGGAGCAGCTTGTCAAAATATTTTGATTTCAGATGTAAAGGTTAAATCTGCCGGTTTAAATCTACATCGCAAAACCATTCACTTTTATCACTGCAGTTTCTGACAAGTTTATGGCCTAACGCACATCAAGCGTAAGTCCGGGTGCTGCTGAGAAGCAGTCCTTGGTAGTGACAGCAATCTGGTTTCTTTCTAGGCCAAGTCATCTGAGGAAATGGGCCATTGGCTGGGCCTCCTCTTATCAGAGTCGGGCTCAAAAACAGACCCGGAAGATTTTACCTACGATTATGTGGATGCTGACCGGATTTCCTGCATCGTGAGTGCTGCAAAGAATTCCTTCTTGTAAGTAAACCCAGTCCCTGCAACTCCACCTTACGGGCAGCTAGAGTTGGTGGCTAACAGGGGTGAGAATGGACCCTGGCCCCGAGCTGGAGGTTGGCGATCCTAGCTCCGTCACGGAGACTTTGGAGGGTGCAGCCCTCAGGGGTGGGCCTGGAAACTCCTTGAAGCATGGATGGGAACACCTGGAGTCCCTGCAGCTTTTACAGCTGTGCCACCTTGGATGTTCGCAGCCTAATGCAGAGGAAGTACACGGAGCCGAACACCTACATCGATAACCTGCCACAGGAAAGAGCACAGGAGGAGGAGCTATACGATGACGTGGACCTGCCGGAGGTGATCACAGTAAGGTTTTACAGCCCCGCTAGCCTTCTGCTCTGGGGGCATTTTGTTTAGCCCTCTTCGCAGAGCAGCAGAAAGAGTGAGACTAGTTTTAAAAGCTGCAGGTGGTGATGAGCTGGTGTGACTCTGATGGTATTCATTTATGAGACCGTCCCTGGAGCACTCGCTCTTAGACGATAAATTGCACTGAACCGTGTAGCCACGAGATGGCAGCCTTGGGGTTACAGTCTGCTCATAGCAGTGCTGTATGGCATAGGTACCTTGGGAGCAGTGCGATGGAGTACATCCGTGATAAAGGACAAAGCCCTGTCTGTACAGCCAAGAAACACATTAGCCCTTTTTTGCTCGTTCCTGCAGCGGCTGCTTTCAACCCGCCCTGAGCCCACGTTGTCTAGAATACAGTTTGCACGTTCTTGAGACGCTGCCAGTGTTTCTTATTCCTAGATGTATAATGTTGTATTTGGCTGAATCAGAAAGGGAATTTTGATTGAATGGGCCTCAAAGAAGCAAGCAGCTTGTATCGCTCTATATGACTGCCTCTCCTGTTAATTGCCTCTCCATCAAGTTGTCACCTGCACATTTTAGTCCACAGTGATTATAGTTAGTTGGACATTACGGATGAGGATATTGAACAGCAGCGGGCCTGGCACCGAGCCCTCCAGGATGCCCATAGGAATACCCCCATTTGCTTGTGACACCTACCAGCTCCTTGTTATGAAGCCTTGGGTTTTCCAGCAGGACAGAAATTTCCTCCACTAACTGCTTTGTGCATTTGAAAATCTCCCCATTCATACCTTAATTCAATTAGGCATTCATACCACTAAAGAGCACTACATTAAACTAGTCGATAAGGGACACGATCCTCAAAAGCCCCATTTTCAGAGTTGTAAAGTGAACTCAGGGGAAGCTAAACACCTAAATACCATTTAAAATTTGGTGCTTTGGTACATAGGTTGGTTTTCAGTGAGGCTTGAAAGGCCAAGTGATTTTCTGCTTCTGGGCTACTTAAGCACTTACGAAAAATTCACTCCGAGTCACCCAAAGCAACGCTGTGACTTCCACGAGTCCATGCCTGCCTTTCTGGATGCACCAGGGTTTCGCTGCGTTGTTCTCATATTATGTATTCTCTTCTGCAGGAAGAAATATCCCAAAGTGAAAGCAAATGCGAAGGAGACCAAGACAGGGTGTACCTAGACCTCACGCCGATGAGGTCTTTCCTGCACAGCGTTGCCAAGAAGGAGACGGAGGCTTCACCTTTAAGTTCTCCATCGCTGGGGAGGGCTAGCAATAAGACAACAGCAGACAACGCGACAGACCCATCCTCAGCGGCTACGGAAGCAGAACCCTGTCAAAAGCCGGTGGATGCCCCTGACCAGGTGCTTTCATGGCCCCAGTGATGGTCATCATCAGCTGATTTTAAAAACAATTTATTCTGAAGCATTTTTCCCCCCTCAGCAGAAACCTCAGAAGACGGAGCCAGAAGAGCCAGTGCCGCAGACAACCGCTGTTAAAATCCAGACGCAGCAGCAGAAAATTGCCTTTCCTCAGAGCAGTCCTGAGATCACAGCTGCCACCACAATCCTGGCCAGCCCGCCTGCTCCGAAGGAGAAGATAGACCGTGCCAAGGTGACGAGCACAGGTGGGTCGCGTAGCCATAGGACTGCCTAGCCACAGGAGATGGCAGGAAGGGGCACAACATTAACCCACCTCCCAGTGGTGAAACTTTTCTGCAGAATTAACCGGTTTAGCTGACCTTAGAGTGATTTTCTTTTTCTTTCCCTGTGTATTTAAGCTTGTAGTGGTGGGAGCTAACCTTGCAAAGCACTGAAAGGCCCTTCAGTCTTTCTTCAGTCATTTCAGCCAGGGCCTAGCTTTTTTACACTGATGCTTAGCAAAGTTTTTGTCCACTGGGAGACCTCCAATAAGGCTTGGAAAGACCCAAGGCATGACAGGAGGTGAAAGAGAGAATCCCGTGTGCTTGCTGGTGGGTTTTAGACGCAGTGTCAACCTGGGCCACTTCTGTAAAATGGGCTTGCAGGAGAGGCCTGTTGCAGTTGTCAATAATTTATTTGCCTCCGGATTGAAAGCCTTGACAAGAGAATCATAATAGGAAAACATGCCCTTGTAGACTCCAAATTAACACTTTTGCTTAGTGGAGGCTGGAGGGAGGATACAAAGTTAGGTTAGGTTTGCATTCTGAAACCAGGAATCTCCCACATCCAAATTAAGCATGGCATGAATAAAGGAGAATAGCAGTAGGCAACGTCTCTGAGTCACAGGGATGGTTTCCCCATAAGGGATTATAGGAGGAGGCTGGGGAACTTTCTGGTATGATGATAAACCGCAGTACTTGGGTAAATCTGTTTTGGAAGAGATCCCGGATACACTGCTGGACCCTGAGACCACGCGCCATCCCCCTGGGCCTCAAGGAGGCGGCTGTGGATAAGGACTTGTAAAACAAGACACAAAAGAGAGATGTTTGAGATGCAGAAAACACAGCGTGTCTGATCCAGAGGGAACAGTTGGATGTCTTGAAATGTGTCGGAGCTTTTCTTTCGACTGTAACTAAACGGAGGGCCCTTTGTGGTATTTGTATTAGCTTGTCCTCGAGCTCTTCCTTTTGTTTGAAAATGCTTTTCTTATAGCAAGGCCAGGCAAAAGGGGTGCTTTTACTTTGCAGCCGCTGCTCTGACTGAGGGATAGTGTGAGCTAGTGAGCTCAGACTTCAGTAACAGTTTTCTTAGCACAGGCTGCAAACCATGCCCGAGAAGGGAGGTGAGGAAGGTCAGGAGGAGGCTGACAAGAAAACTGAATGGTGGTTACTCAGGAAACAGGAAGTTTCCTCTCCATATTTCACATGGGAATGACAGAGGCAAGAAAAGGGGCTGAATGAGGTGAGGAACTTGATTTAGCAGGGTAGGGCTGACATTCAGGGAAGGGCTTTCATGCATCAGAAGCAGCCTGGAGACACCAGTAAGATAGCCGGATAGGCTGGTGTCACTGGTTAAAAGGAGTTTAATATGGGAAGAGACATAACACAGACTGTTGAACCTGGCTCTAGCCCTCGCAGCCTTTGACCTCTCTGCCTCCGCTCCTGCCATGTGTAAAATGGGCACAACAATGATATTAGTTACAGGCCTGGCACTCCCTGTGAGGTCTAAGGCATCTGGTTTGAGGCTCCTGGAGCAGTTTGATTTGGGTTTCCCTGCTCTACCGAGAACCTGCCAGCTTTCTTGTCCCTTGACTGACCACTGTGCCTTGGCTCAGCTTGACTTTGTTCATGTGTTTGAAGCAGCAGTGGAAACCAAACTGGGCAAGAACCGGACCGAGGCCGAGGTGAAGCGCTACACTGAAGAAAAAGAGCGCCTGGAGAAAGAAAAAGAAGACATCCGTTCTCAGCTGACCCAGCTCCGGAAACAGAAACGGGAACTGAAGGAGACTTTAGCTAGCTGCACAGGTAGGATACCAGGAAAGCTCCTGCTCAAAGGCACAAGGGCCAGAAGTGTCCTGATGGAGACCAAGCAGCAATGGGCTAGGACACCTGTGTAAGACTGGGAAAACAGCCTGTGGGAGCTGGGAGACTTATCTTAAAAGTTCACATAACATCTGAACTGAACCACATGATGGAGACTGGAAGGGTGGGCAAGGGAGACACCATGGGTTGTGTGTTGTAGGGACAACATTTAGCAATATGTTTTGCTCACTTGCTATGCACTTGAGCTGTGAGGAGGGGCTATATGCAAATACCATGGGTCTACAAGGCACCTAGTTAGATCATGAGTACTTGCAGCGCCTTCTCCCTGGAGCTGGCCACCTGAGGAAGATGTAACCACATGCACATTCAGCCACTATGTGCTAGATGCACTTGACTGTAGAGTAATATGTGATTTTTAATTCCTTCTTCCACTTCAGTAACCCACACAAGTCCTTTCATTTCTTATACCGGTCCCCCCAATCCCAGCACATTGAGTTATTGAAGAACAGTTGCCCACATCTTCCTATAACAGCACCTTGTTTGAGCAGAGGTGTAGAAATCATGCTTTATTAGCCTTTCCTCTCTTCTTCTGCCCAATAAACAGAACGCCTGATTCTTGAACAGTGACTTGGGCATGGGACAGCTATGAGCACCCTAGTGCCAGTCGATCAGCTGGTGTGTCTTCTTCCCTCTGCAGATAAGAGCATACTGGCTACCACAGAGGAGAAGCTGAAGGAGATCGAGGAGGCATGCAAAAGGAAAGAGAGCAGGAGGGTGGACCTGGAACTGAGCCTTGTGGAAGTGAAAGAAAACCTGAAGAAAGCAGAGTCTGGCCCAGTGACACTCGGCACAGCCGTGGACACCACACACCTGGAGAACGCGGCCCCCAAGGTACATGCACTGCTCTGTAGCTGTTTCCTGGCAGCTGTTTCCTGAGCTTTATCTTCAAGACCAGTTCTGGCTGGAAACAGGAGTTTTTTGCACCTCCCCTTCCACAGCTAGAGTTGGACTCGAAACCTAGAGTCCAGATCACAACACCCCAGTATTTCAAAAACATCTGGACAAGAAGAGAGGAAGGGCACTTGTCTGGGATCCAGGAGACCAAGCTAATGCTTTGCTCTGACACAGATTTCCTGTTGAAGCTTGGACCCAAATCTTCATGCAGCATTTAGGGGCTTAATTCCTACGAAGCCAAATCGAGCCATTGAAGAGTCTAGGCCCATCTGCTGGTACCTGGTTACCCTTCTATATAACATGAGTAGAGAGAAGTAGTTAGCCATGCTAGTCTGAATTTAGGCAGAAGGCAGGGCAGGCATAAGGTTCGTAGTCCATGAGTTTTGTCAGGTGTTATGAATAGACTTGAAGAGACCAGGAGTACTAAACAGAAAGGAATAAAGTAATTTAAATACAAAGGACAGGCAAAGGGGAAGAAGGGACAGCCAAGATGGAGATTTAACTCACTAAGGAACATACAGATTATAAAAGCTAATCCAGGTAATGGAAGAAGACTCCAGAAACTCGGTTGCAACCCTATTTAATGCCGTCCAGGTTGTGGATGGCATCTTGTTTTACAGTTCTGCATTCAAGCTGGATTTTAAAGTTTTGTTAAGAACAACATTTTGTTAAGTTTTGTTTTTTTAAGAACAGCTCCTCTGCGGCTAGTGATGGCTCCTCTCCAAGGAGGTTCAAATATTCTGCCACAGGCTTGTGTCTTTTTCTAGGACTCAAATATTCTGCCACAGGCTTGTGTCTTTTTTTAGAAATGATGTCAAATCAGTGTCCATTCATTCTTACGTGCAGGGATTGCCACGTCTGTCCTGTGTAGAAAGTAGAGGGGCACTGTAAGCAAGTATATGACATTGGTAGAGGACCAGGTGAATGAACTGTTATAATCTGTGTCTTTCCAATGGGAGCCAGATAAATACCTTAGCTCCAGATTTTGCCATTTGGGTCCATGTCTTCTCATGTTGGTCCATATTCATGGCTAGAACAGAAGTGGGGTAGCCCAGTAGGCTGATGTGATGAGCATAGATATTACAGACCAAAACGACCTCTTTGGTCACTGATACTTAACTATGAAGAATTAAAGTCCCATGGCAGCAAAATACAAGATGCTTCTTGAGCGTGGTTGTAATGCGTGCGTCAGGCCACTGCAGGCCAAACTCAGCATCATTGCTGTGTTGATACCTCAGCACAAATGAGCTTTAAATGCTCTGCTAAACATTATGGTAGTTTCAAAGATTGCTAATGAAGTGTGAAAAATGTGGCAAAATCAAATCTTCATCTCCTCTGTTACTGATCATTGTGAATGCAGGTAAAAGTTGCCAGCCCAGCAAGCAGCGCAGACAACTCCCCAGTTAACTCAGCAACAGCTTTAAAGAACAGGCCGCTATCCGTCATGGTAACAGGAAAAGGCACAGTTCTACAGAAAGCTAAGGTAAAGTGCGGTTTATCGTGGTCCGTCAAAATAAACCCCTGGGAACGAACCGCTGCGTATCCTCAGCTATTTTATACTTGTCAAGTCATCAGACTGCACTCTTCTTCCCCTTTTCTTTCTAAGTCCTTTGCTTTTCACCTTTCCTCCTCAGTGCTTGAGGACAGCGATTGCTTTGTGTTAATAACTGACCTGGGAACGGCAGGAATGAGAACCTCTCTTCATTCGTGGTCCATTGTTCAAAGCTGATTAACCTGACTTGTGGCTTTGATTACCTTGGCAGGCATCTTCACCTGGAACAGGTCTAACTGCAAGTTCATTTCCTTCCTGTGGTTTTTAGAAATCTCAATATTTACACAACCAAATTTAAACTGAGCAGCACTGGTCATACTGAAGGCAGCTTAAATGAATGAGCCAAACATTAAATACAAACCACTTAACTGAACCTGCAGTAATTCAGTCTACTAAGGAGGGTGACAGGATGCATGCCAGCTTCTCCTTGAGGGGGAGTAGGCAGAGGGAGCTGGTAGATATGATAGGAGGGACAGGACAGGAGCTGATCTGGTTTACTTTCAGCAGGGCTCTTGATGCACAGGATGACCTTGGGAAAGTAGTGTCACCTTTTTTTAGTTTCCTATAAAAGCCTGGGTAGTAATACTTGGCAACTTTTTTTAAACACTTGACTGAGAAGTAGCTTCAACACTTGCAGTATTTATTTACTTTATTTTCATTAGTGTTTAGTGATTTTGGAAATCAGGCTTAAGGTACTTAAATGGATCCTAGTTTTCAGAGGTGGGCGCACACTGCAGTTGCAGGGCAGGTCTCTCAAGGGGCTACGTGAGCTAATCAGACCAAAACCAACGTGCACAAGTGTACTAGACACTTGTGAAACTGCAGGCCCGTACACGTAATGGGAATCTGCAAGCTTTGACAAGTAGGAAAACGTTCTCTCAGTGCAGGAAGCTTGTAGACTTCTCTTCCTAATCCTGTATTCGACACCCCATCATTAAAGGGAGGTCCAGGCAAGCCAAGCTATTTTGGCACTTAGAAATACCAGCTTTTAGACAGTGGTGCACAAGGGAGTGGCGTGGCCAGCATCACATCCAAGCCATTTTTGGCTCCCTGGCCTGAATGACCAAGCCAGGAGAGGACAGCATTAGATATGTGTCCAAGTCTTGAGCTTCCCTTAGTCCATAGCTCCAGAGTCCATAGTTCTGCCACCATCCTGTCCTGGCATGGACGTATGGATAAAACGGGCAAATGAGACTATGCCCTGAGGGGAAATGGGCTGAGCCTTCCTCAGCTCTTTCCTCAAACTTACATTTCACTTGACTGTCTACTGTGGTTTTCCTTTCCAGTGGAAGATGTTTCCACTCTTCTTAGTGTCTGTGATGTTGCCACCTTCTCTGCAAGTAAAGTGCTGTGGACTATATAGCATGTGGACAGAGGTAGCAAAGGAGAAGTTTCAAAGGGCCAGCTGGACAAATGCACAAGCCCTTTGAAATGGGCAAAAAGTGGCTGAAGCACTTCAAAACAGAACCTCTTTAAATGCCACTTCTGTCTGCACCCATAGTTGGTACCATCACTATACACCCTTAGCAGAGGGAGCCTGGAAAAAAAAAAAGAAAATCAAAGAATCATAGAAAATTAGGGTTGGAAGGGACCTTAGGAGGTCATCTAGTCCCCTGCTCAAAGCAGAACCAGCCCCAACAAGTTCATCCCAGCCAAGGCTTTGTCTAGCCAGGTCTTAAAAGCCTCCCAGGATGCAGCTTCCACCACCTCTCTGGGTAACCTGTTCCAGTGATTTACTACCCTCCTAGTGAGAGAGTTTTTCCTATATATCCAACCTAAACTTCCCTTGCTGCGTCTAGAGACCGTTGCTCCTTTTTCTGTCATCTGCCACCACCGAGAACAGTGCTATAGGTGGATGCTGATGACTGCATTATATTGAGGCTCATGCTATTTGATTCCTTTCTGCAGCACTCAGTACAGAGGTCTCTCTTCTCCATAACTTATTTTTGTTCTTTGGCAGGAATGGGAGAAGAAAGGCGCTAGTTAGAAAAGGCATATGTCTTCAAGAATGGACTAAAAAGACTAGACTCGCCAATGCTTGGACATCAGAATTCAACCATCTGTAGGTAGAGGCTGGGCTAGAAAGGCTAAAATACCCACCGATGCCTCCACCCCGTGTCATTGGCTCAGAAGAAATGATGGAGTTGGACAGTCTCCCTTACCATCTTAATTCAAAATGGTCCTGCTCTTTCCAGCCAAGTCCTATTGTGTAGCTAAGAGAATAACACAAGCGGCACCCTTGCGTCATACTCCTAACCTGACCAATGTACACAAGAATGTTACTGTACATATGGATGTTTTGTGTATTTCTACTCTGAAGTTTTATCATTTGTCTTAAGGTTTCTATATTAGCAATAGCTCCATTACTGGTGGAATCCGAGTGGAGACCTATTGCTCTTGTTGCTTACGCACCAGGATCCCCAACTTTCTGCAGCAGACTCGTACCAGATCACCAGACAAAAGCTGACTCGTCTCAGCCTATTGCCAGCTGCTGCCCATGGTCTTGTCTGCACCAAAGCTGAGTTTCTCTAGACAAATGAAAAGTTGAGAAGCCCAAACTCTACCGAGTGAAATGTGTGCAACCAAATTGGAAGCAAGCAGCAGCCCTACCCAAGAACCCAGCACGGCAACTCACCATCAGGTTGAGATGGACAGCTAAGAGTCAACTTACACTTATCCCAAGATTTGTACTCAAGTGCTTGTCTCTGTAACTGGGAATGAGCATGGTCATCATCACTTTCCTTGGAGAAGTTTGATTTCCCAGAAGTGAAGACAATCAAGACCTTCCTCCTGTTTTTGGCCAGCGGAAACCTGGTACCCAGAAAGATCCCCTAAAGCTGCCGAAAGCAAGTTGGACTCATTTTCCTTCATAAAGATGTTGAGCTTCTTCAAAGAGACAAACTGAGGAGGGTAGTTGTCACCTCAATTTTACCTGCGAGGGCTGGAAGCAGAGATGGGCCTGCATACCCTCAGGCGGGCAACTTCGAGATCTGGATCCATCTTTCACAGATGACCATTTCAAGAGGCCGGTTCTTCCTCCCACGATGTGAATGCTCTTTGCTGGTTTGGAGATTTTGGTCCAACTCTGAATGGCTTTTCTGGCACGTCTTTAGAGAGAGATGGCTTACAAGAGCTTATGGTCCAGTCACATTTGTGACGTCATTTTACCTTGTTTCTCTCTCTCTCTCTCTCTCTCTCACACGTGCACGCACACACTTTCAGGGGAGGTAGAGAAAACTTAGCAGCAGACAGACTGCAGGTCATCTCTCTGGCACTGAAGTTTACACAGCATCCCTTTCTTTTTTGCTGAAACAGTAGCACCGCAGTAGCTAAGGGGTTTAGGATTTTTTTTTTTATAGCTACTGAATTAACCCGAGCGAACCCCTGGTCTGCAGACTAGCTTGCATGCACAATCTTTCTACTATTGATTGACACAGCTCTTCTAAAGTGATAGCAGTGAAATGACATTCAGATCACTCACCTCTGGGAGGAAAGGGAGCTAGCTCCAGGGCCAGGCAGCTGCTCTCCTCCCCTGGCATCCTTCAGCCCCACCAAACTGGAAGTCTGCTTCACTAGCCCAGCCGGCTCTGATGGTCTCAGCCTTGCTCTGGCACCACAGAGGCTAAAGCAGTGGAGATAATGCAGGTGTGGGCCGTGTTAGCTTTTTCCTGGACTCACCCTTCCCGCAGACTGCCATGCCAGGGCAGCTCCCAGGGCCAGTCAGAAGGCACAGGGCCGTTGCAGAGAAAGCCCTGGTGCCCCACAGTTGGGGGCCAGCCCTGCAGTCTGTTCCTCACCCGCCCGCCCACCACAACGCGCCTTGACAAAGAGCAGGACGTATCCCCATGAGAGGATATATTCTAGACTTCAGCACTCTGCCTTATTAGCCAGCTCTGCCATGGTCAGAGGGGCAATTAAGGACAAGAAATGTTATTTCACTCATTCACTTCTGCTTTTAACTAGGTGCTTAAGAGGCTTTTTTGGACCAAGGCATACAGACTACCTGGAAAAGGTGTTCCAGGGAGTGGCAGGTTAGATGCAAAGGGGAAACAATAATCCTTTTTCCCTGTCTTATGCCAACCCTGCAGCTCCACAAGCCATCAGGCAGTACGTTCCCACAGGCTGAGATCCTCACCACAAAATGCCATGCAGCGGTACTACGTTTGCAGCTTCCGCATAAGCAGCCCTAGCACAGATTCGGGGGTTGAGCAGCAAAGTCTAGAGAGGGCAGTTATTTAGGCACATCCTTCCTGTTCTTGAAAGTTTTCCCTTAAGCGGTTGGATGAAATCAGAGCTTCAGAAAACAAGGGCCTCTGCCTCTACTCGCATCCTGCCACTGGTCTCTGATACGAAACTAATATGAAAAACAGATCCCATGCACCAGCTGCACCATGAAGGGCTTCTTTACCCCCCCCAGAGCATGCAGAGTGGGTCAGCATCCCCACCCAACTCATTTTCTATCCATCATGCATTTCCAGCCTCTCTATACCTTTGCTGTAACAACCAGCCTCAACTCTACAGTTTGGATATGGAAGGGTTGTCAGTCATTTCATACTCTACTCACCACACAGAAAGCGAAAGAACCCAAGCCATCGTTCTGACATCTTGGAGGAAACATCGCCATGAACTGTAGACAGAAATGGGAAAACCTTGCTTAATATTTTACTCCATGACCCAGGGCAATATAGATCACACCTGTTGGTCCATCTGTGTGTGTAGATATAGTACATCTGATCATCTTATTGTGGGACTGAGAACAGTACGAGTCCAGACCCAAATCCGTATTACGGCAACATGTTAAAATAGTATCTCTGTTGTCCCACTGTCTTCCTAATTCAAGGCCATTCTCCATTGTCATAACTGTGACCCGTCAAGTGGCTTTCGAGAGGTTTATAATAAAACATTGAGTATATTAAACGGAGCTGGCGGGCTTTTTTGTTTGTTTTTTTATGTGGTTTGTTCCAAAAAGGCAGAACCAACACCAGGAGTTTGGGTGACACGAATGTGACTGCACCCAAATTGCCAGATGTCCTCAAGCATGCTCTGTGTGTCCACCAGGTGGCAGGTTTGAGCCACTCGCTGTACATTTTAAGATGGAAAGGAGTTGCGGGGGGAGATGGGAAGACGCATGGATAAGATGGGAAATCAGTAACAAGGATTTCTTACCTAAACCTTGGCTTTACTCTAGAATAAAGAACCTAGTTATGTCAGTTTTGTAGGTATTTGTGATGCACAAATACCAAAAAAGAGTCACTTTGTCAGCGTAGCATCACCAAATCCATTCCTGGCTATAGCCAGCAGAGTGTATAAGACCAGCACAAGCTCTATGGGAATGCCTAGCTCAGCTCACCTAATATACCTGTCCACCTCTGATCCTCACAACTCGCACAGGGCTCACTGGGGTTATCACCAGCCTTGAGAAAGGGGCAGCCCATCACCTGAAGGACCAAATCAACAACACCTGGAGCTGGAGGGAAGTGGAGGAAACTTATCCCTCCGGCTGCGTGCACAGTGCCAGTGGCACAACTGTTATGGTCAGGCCCTCAATATAGACATAGGATGCTACCCAGCTATCTCTGATGTGCTATGCGACTCGAGGCACATGTAGACTAGCACACGACTGGTGTCATTTTGTATATAAACCTGATATAAATTAGACTGGTTCAAGAATGGACAAATGTGCCTCTATCCCAGGGTAGCAGCGCAGAGCAGACAGCTATTACAGCACCTTTTTCCTAGGTGGCAAGGGAGCCAGGTCTGTTTGCCTTCAGCAAATGGATATCCCAGGCTGGATATGGACAGATGATGCTTAAACCAGTGAGTGTCATTCAAGCAGGTAGATTTTTACTTCTAGTTCTTTTTGGAGTAGTTTTACAGCGTTTTAACTTTAGACAAAGCTACCACTAATAGCTAACATTAGTAGCCATGTGCAGTAGATGGGCGATGCCTTTTTTACACCGCTACACTGGTGTAAACATTTCCTCTCTCCATGCCCTTCCCTCCATACCTGGAAAACGATTTGAGATGCTCAGCAGAAAGGGTCCCACGGGGTAAAAGAGCAAACCCATTACACTCCACTGCCCAGTGACAGCAATAGCAGGGCATGCTTCTGTACACACAGCACTTAAGCGCCTAAATGGCAGCAGCTGTTACATTTGGCCTTTCCAAGCAATTCTTAACTTTTATAGAGCCTTGTTCCACTGCTTGGTGTTAAAAGCCCAATTCATCATCCCGAGCACAAGCATGCAAGGGAAGCATCTCCCCCTCCGAGTCATGCTGGTGGTAAAGCACACAGCCAGGAATAAAGGGAACGGCGCTTTCTCATACCAGGTCGTTCCACTGACATGAATAGGCATCTGCCCTTATGAAGGCAGGGCTTGTGGGATTGGACCTATGGACCGTCACAAGTTAATCACCTGATTTACTTTGCTCACCCCAGTGTTTTGATGAAAAAACTGGTTAATGTGCATGTGCCTGCGTGCATGGGTGCACGCGTGCACCTGATTTACTTTGCTCACCCCAGCGGCTTTATGAAGGAACTGGTTAATGTGGGCATGTGTGCGCGTGTGCGTGCACACAACATTCATGTCCTGGCTGCCCATCAAAGAAACAGCAGTGGGATTGACCAGACACGTATATAGTCCTGTAAAACAAACGTGTTAGCTCATTAATAAAACAAATAGCATGTTAACTCCTTGTGAGAAAGTCCTACACAAGTGCAGGAGCGTCCTGTCAAAACCAGGCTTTTCAAAAGTATGAAGTTAAAGCCTAATTCCAAAGTCCAGTAGAAAAGCTCCCTTTGAAGCACAACAGCCAGTGTCTTGGCCAGTTTTGAGTGCCTCTGAATATCTTAGGCTGAGAATTTAATACTGAAACACAACGGCAGTCCTGCCTAGAAACCACTTAAAGGACTGGATCCTCATTGTGCAAGGCACTGTACAGCACAGAGTAAGAGATAAGACCTTTACAGCTAGGACTGCCAGGCTCTGGAATAGGCTCCCAAGCAAGGAAGTGCTCTCTCCTACCTTGGGGGTCTTCAAGAGGAGGCTGGACAAATATTTGGCTGGGGTGATATGACCCCGGCACCCGTTCCTGCCCAGGGTGGGGGGTTGGACCTGATGATCTGTTTAGGTCTTCGGACCCTAAGCACTATCATACTATGATACTGTCCTTATACAGTGCACACACCTGCCCCCCAATGCCTTTGCATCTACACATCTACAGCCAAATCCTGTGCTCGCTGAAACAATAGGAGATGTATTCGGACCATATGTAACTGCACAGTATGCCAGAAAAAAGAATAGCTGCCGTTCCAGGAGAGCACCTGTTGCTACAAATCAAGGTTTTTTTCTTAATGGAGAAGTCACCCAAGCAGGAAAAGCACCAGCAAATCAAGGAAGGGGACAAGAAAGTAGTTTCTTTTCAGGTCTTTGGGGGGAAAGGGCTGCTGGGGTGCAGGGTTGCACGTAGAGAAGTACACAGCACTATAACCTGAAAGTACAGTCTCGTTCAGTATTTACTAAAAGGCAAGATCTTGCTGGTTTTAGCAAAGGTGCTTGGGGCAGGGGACTGGGAAAATAAAAAAGTTTAGACAATGAAATTTCTGGCCTTTGCACCCCAAGTTGCTACCAGAGCCAACACCTTGGATGGGAGAAGCCAAGGGACCAGCCGACATCCTGTGGGGCCAGGCTAATTCACGTTTGCACTAGTTACGCTGTCCCAAGTTATCACCTGCGACAAACTGGCACATCCCACCCTGGAAAGAGCTTTCCTTTCACCCGCTGCCAGACAGTAATTTATTACCAGCTTTGCAAAGCCCCCACCTTCCTGGTGATGGTGCCAGGTTGAAACAACCTTCCCAGCCTCAGGGACTGAGCTTCCCATGAAGTATTTTCTCATTAAGGGTTTCTGTTTGAATTCCAGCAAGGCTCCAGGAGTGAATTTAAAAAAAGGGGCCGCCTTGCAGCCCCAAGCCAGTGACGCTCTTTAATTAAAACGTGGGGCTGCAAGGTATTCGGGGCCTTTCTTGGCTGTTGTTTTTAAGTCTGAGTTAAAGAAACCAGCTCGGCTCCACCGACGCTTTCCAAACTCTTGATTTTTCTTTTCTTTTAAACAAAAGTTGCTTTCTTTCCATTTCACGAGCTGTTCCCTGCCTTGGCATGTGATGATGACCCCCCCCTCCCCTCCCCAAGTCATTCCTCCCACACTAAATGCGATCATTATACACACCTGCCTCACATCAAGTTTCAGGGAGTCACAGGTAAAGTATTATTTGGGGCAGTTCATTTGGTAACACTCTTGCCTCTTTCTACCACACCACAGCCCACCAGGTTTCAACCGTAGGTCCAGGGGTAGTAGCCTCACCCACCCTGGCGATCTGCAAAAAGCATCTCGACGCCCATCTTGCTGGGGTCATCCGTCTTTCCTGCCCAAGTGCAGGGGGGCTGGACCCGATGATCTTGTAAGGTCCCTTCCAGCCCCTAACAACTATGAGTCTAAATACTTCACCGGGTCTCTTTTCATATTGGCTGGACACCAGCAAACACCGCTCCAAGTGCAACAGCCCACCAGAGCCTGTAAGTCCCGTCTTGCAAACATGACTGGGTGAGAGGCAAGCAATCTCTGTCTGCAAGCACTGTGCCAGTGGGTAAGCGTTTGCCTGTCTGGGTGCAGACAGGAGGTACTGCAGGTGCTCCAGTGCATCTGGGATGCCACATGTGCTCATCAT
>NW_005842897.1:401781-403904 GCF_000455745.1 Alligator sinensis | reverse complement strand
AGATCCTTTTACGATGGATGTGACATTATGACTCTGGACCAAACCCCGCTTTCTGTTAACACAATGGAAACACAACAAAAAGCAAATGTAACCCACTCTGGTTAAGTAGTAATTTAGCCCTTGTGTGAATTTCAGTGTTTTTTTCCTGCTCAAGTAATTGTTCTGGAGAGTTTGAATTGTCCCGCTGGAGATCCACAGAAGTCACAGGCTGTATTTCAGAGGTGCTGAGCACTGCAGCTTTCACTGACTTCGCTTTGGGTCTCTGGGTGCTCAGCCCTTCCATAAGACAGACCCTGCGGCAATATTTTCTCTGTGGCTTTCCAGCCTATCGGAGGGTATTTCCCAAGAGGCTGGGTCCCCACTGGGAGCCTCCCTGAAGTTACAAGAAGGATGAATTTGACTCATGCCACAGCTTTGGCCCTATCACCTACCTTTCACAGTGCACCTCTCATTGCACTTTGCCAAGGAGGTACATCAATAGCATTGCTGCCCCATTTTGAAGATACACAGCAAGACTGAGTGATTTACTTAAGGTCACTGATCCATGTCCCTCCCAGTCCGGTGCCGCACTGAGCCTCTCCTCTATCTATCAGCTTGACTTTGCCCCAGCACCCAAAGGCAGCGGTCTTCTTACCTGGCTTGGAGAACGGCATCTTGTACCAAGCAGGACAGCTGACCATTTTCATCCTTCTGTGGTGGGTATTGGCTTTATGTTACACTTCCTACATATTACATGCAGAAACTATGTAAGCAGAGCATTATTAAGGTAAAGACTCAAAAGTTAGGATTGCATGCTCTCCTATAGGAGACACCGGCCCTAATCCTTCACCCAACCCAACTACAGCACCTCGCAGCAGCCCTTGCTCAGCCCCACATTGGGCCACACACAAATCTTGATGATTTTTAGATGTTAAACAGCAGAGAAGTTTCTACTGAGGATGTGTAAACTGTGGTTTTTCCATGTGTTCAGAGCTGGACCAAGTTTCAATGGGTTTTCACAGTATCCCTGGCACAAAGGCATGGCCTCCTGCCACTTGGTATGGCTGTGATCTTAAGAATGGCAATGCTGAGCTGTCAAATAGAAATATCACCTCCAAAAAAGTTAAACACGGATTGAACAACTTATTTTTCTTTCGTTTTACTCTCCAAAATGGTTGAAACCTTCAAAGTCATCCAATCTAAAGGATTAAAATTTGGGATAATATAAGTGACAGAAAACAGGGCCTTATAATAGGAAATGTCAAGTAACTTTAATACTACATGATGCTCCCAACCTCACCTATAATAAACTAGGTGTTGCTTAGAGCCAACCTCGTTGGAGTAGCTGTATTGTAGCAGGAACCCGCAGGAAATGAGAAGTACGAAGGACAGGGCAGCATGGGCACAGACTGATGCTTGTACACTGCACTGAGCCTTTGGCACAGGAGATCTTCTGATGGAAAACTGCACGCAATAACGCTCATGGGTGCATAAAATCACGCACTGTAGGCTGGGATGTCCCAAAGGTACATACAAATTCGACGGGATAGAGATACCGACCTCCCCTAATGTTTGAAACACCCAACCTAAGCCTCCCCAGCCTTTCATATAATCATTATTTTATGTCAGATGTTTGCAACCTAGAAGATCCAGTCAAGCTTGAGGCCCTAATGCATGAAACGCTGCCCACATGTGTGACAAAAGATGAGACCACCAGAACCTGATTTAACGGTCTGTCGTTCTTCCCCAGGGCCCTTGGCCCATTTGGACTTAAAAGTACACATTTGCGAGCAAAAATACTCCTGGCTTTCCAAGTCCTATCCCCCGCTGCCCCCTACCCTCACATCCTTTATTCCAGGATAATCCACGAACACCAGAAATGCTCTTAGTATCAGCGTATTAAAACAAAGAATACACAGACGGGTTACACACACATCATACCAACACGTTTGTAATCAACCTAAGTGCTTACAGATTTATACCAACCCAGTGTGCAACCTATGTACAAGGGAAAGATTTAAAATACCTGTAGGCTGCTAACGAAGTGCATCTCTTACCGCAAGCCAAAGGCTCTAGAAAACAACCTAAACCCCTAGAAAACAAATGCATTTTTGTTAAACAAGGAAAAACCAATGTTGTGTTGA